>NW_021627624.1:0-28072 GCF_004785775.1 Grammomys surdaster | reverse complement strand
CTGCCTGCTGCCTGCTGCCTGCTGCCTGCTGCCTGCTGCCTGCTGCCTGCTGCCTGCTGCCTGCTGCCTGCTGCCTGCCTGCTGCCTGCCTGCTGCCTGCCTGCCTGCTGCCTGCTGCCTGCCTGCCTGCCATTGCTGCTCACCATAAGGATTATGTGTCCTGGCCAGCAGGACATTAAACAGGGATCTGGGGAGGTCACCTGAAAGAGAGTGGGGGTGGGGGGAGGTGGGGGAAGCAGGCAAAGACGCAAGGAAGTGACAAACTGTCTATAATCTGATCAGATCTCCATTTTTTTACTTTTTCATACACAGGTTATATACACAAAAAGGAAGGATGTGGGGAAGGGAATGACGCAGGAGCGTAGGTGTTCAGGTGGAGTACAGATGTCTTCCAGAACAGAGTGTCAGCTGGGTGAAGGTTCAGGGGACAGACCACTATGACTCCGCCTATGATTCACTTGTCCTTATCTAAGTTGGTTCTATCCACCAAGGTTACCTATATACAAGGTCTATGACTAGCCAGGCTTGGCAGCCTTCCACCAGAGCTGTCTGTTTACAGTAACTCCCAGCTATCTGTTTCAGTGTTTTTCCACAGAGACCCAAGACTTGGTGTTAGCAGGCATGTATGTCAAATCTATTGCTGATTTTAGGCCTATGGCTGATTTTAGGCCTTCAGTGTATAAACAGGGCTGCCCCTGACAATTGTGGACTAAACTTATAAAACTGTAGGCAAGCTCCCAATGAAACACTTTCTTTTGTAAGTTACCATGGTCATGGTGTCTCTTCACAGCAATACAACAGTGACTAAGACACCAGGTGTTAAACATATCCCAGGCAATGAGTTCTACCGAACGTCATCTGTCACACTAACTTAAGGCCGTTTACTTGAATCTTATTTCTCAGATTATAACCTGCTGCTGGTTATAATCAAGTCCCAGAAGAACAACAGTAATTACTTTAAAAAGATTTTTTTTTTGTCTGTTTTGAAGCAGAACCTCTTTCTATAGCTTAGACTCTTTTTGTAGATGAGGCTGTCCTTGAACTCATAGAGATCCGTCTGCCTCTGCTTCTCAAGTGCTGGGATTAAAGCCATGAACCATTATGCCTGGCTTTGACTTCTTAAAAATGGATACACTTCAATTAATAAGCACACATAGTAGTTTTCCATGTTTGTATAATGAATGTTATAATGCTATTACTTTTACTGAAATAAAAATGAAAAGTGAGAAAAAACACAGACATTGCAGAAATATAAAGTTTTAGTCAAACAGTTCTTTAAAACCGATTGATATTCAAACACTTCTCCCTGTACACAAATCCAAGGAAACACAGCAAGCTTCATGACAAAAGCCCCTCCCCTCCACCACCCCAAACCCCACATCCCCCCCTCCCCACCCCCGCCGCCCAGCATTCACAATTAGTGGCCGAGAGCGTGCACTGTCTGACTTTAGATTTACTTACTTTTATCTGACGTGCGTGGATGTTTTGCTTGCTTCTATGCCTATGTACTACACGCATGCCTGGTGTCCAGACAAGATTTAATTTGGAAAGGACATCAGATCCCTTGGGACTAGAGTCATAGGGAGCTGTAAGCTGTCCTGTGGATGCTAGGAGTTGAACCCAGGTCCTCTGAAAGAACAGTGCTCTTCATCAACTTGTCAACTTCCCAGCCCCTTGACCAGGGAGTTCAATGCTATGCAGAGTAAGATCCCATCTCAAAACAATAACAGAAAGGAACAAGAGTTTAATACGTATTTATATGCAATTTAAACTGTATATACTGTTCTGCTACTATCTGTGTATATAGATACGGGCAGGTAGATGTATGAGTGGCACATGTATATTCCGAGAAAGATTGTGTGCAGTGAAAGGCACATAAACATCACTTAGATCCTTGCCTAGCTCTAGCTGAACATGAAAGGATGGAGCACTGTCCGTCAAAAGCAGAATCAGAGCTTTCCTACAAGGAGAAGAGACATCTGTGACGAGTGGACCCACCAGGAGCTAGCATCATTTAGAAATCGATGTGAGCCAAAGCAGCAGTTGATATTTAAGCTTCTTGGTTGAAAGGCAACAGTGAACTGTAAGTCCAGGAAAGTAGGAACAGCATGCTTCTGATAGAAGAAGCCTTTGGAGGATGCTTTAATTACTGTGCACCACAAAGCTGCCTGTGAAGCAAGTCTCAGCATGGGCACTGTAATTCGCCCTCACCAACCCCACAGGAACGCCGGCCACTTTCTTCAGGGTCACTCAGTTGTATTGCATGCATAGCATTAGATCACATAATTAACTTTGGAAAGATTTAAGATACACCATGGAAACTGGCTTAGGGAAAGTCTTGGCTGCTAGTAACATTTGGGTGCTCGGAATTAGCAAATTGTCTTTGAAAAATGAACTATGACTCTTCGGGACATTAAAAAAGAGGCTGGAGATGTAGGGGATGTCGTTTAGTGGGACACCTGCCTAGCATGTGTAAGAGCCTGGGCTCAAATACCCAGACCATAAAAATAAATAAATTAACTAATTAAAGTAGATAGATCCTGGTCTGGAAACAGCACCAAAATATAAATATGATATTTTTCAAAACCAATAATTGTTATATATACTCAAATGAGTAGAAATATCATCTACTGTCTCAAGATATTTTCTCTGTCTACCTGTCTATAAAGTTCAGAGCCTGCAAACATGTATTCTGCAAACATGTATTCTAGCATCCAAATACTCTTTGTATAGAGACACCCATTAATTCAAATCAGTACACAAAGTTAGCCACAACTTTTAAATATAGCAGATGTGCATAAAGATCTCTTTGCACAGTGAATGAGTTTGTTTCATCATATTGGGAAACAAAGAAGAATTATATATAAAGATAATGTCTTCAGGTTTCTCTAGCAATCACATAATTCTAAACCAGTGTGCACTCTGTGTGGTAAACCTAGATAGGATAGATCCCGTCATTATAGATCTGAATACACAGGGAAATAATAAACTGCTGTGATAGTGGCCGTCCATCTATCGTCGTCTGGTCAACAGTTTTCGTATCTTATACACTAAGTGCTGAGTGACTCCCCAGACTTCAAAACTCCTGCCATCTAACCAACCATTCCTGCCTGCTTTGGTGTTGCAATGGAAGACATCTTTCTGGGTCCTTCAGATGTAATATATTTCACAGAAACTTGGCTAGAATCCCAGTCCCTCCTGCCACCCAAAGACTTCACTGCCCTGAATGTTTTTTTTCAATTATAGTTTCCCATGGGTGGAAAAAGCTTGGTTGAGGTTCTCCTGCCCTCTGACTGCTTTCTGACCATGCCTTCCTTCCTCCTTGCCTTGAAAAGGTTGGCTACATTGACTACCCCTCTCTCTCACCCTTCACACATCCCTTACCCACTGCTACCTGGATCCCAACCCATCATTTTCCAGAAATCACTCCCAGAAGGCTCCGAGTTCTTCCTCAGTAAATCAACTGAAAACTTAAGTTTCATGAGCTTTGCAGAAGCCTTAGCCACATTTCCTCCTTCCCCCTTGAAACTGCCCTGTCTCCCAGAATTCCACATTTCCATCTCTTGTTACACCTTCCCAGTCTCACTTTCAGATTCCCTTTCTTGTCCATGAGAAAACTTCTGTCCTCTGTCTCTACAAACGGCCAGCAGCGTCTCCCTGCTCAGTGGTCCTGGCTGCACTGCTGTGCTGTGGGCCTGACAAGTGTCTCCAATCTGGAGCCTCTTTCTAAGCTGCATGTACAGCTGGCACACTCCCCTGTTTTCCTTGCTTTCAACTGAGCGGATGCTGGCCTCCCTGATGTCTGTCACGTGACTGCCAGTTCCCTCACTGTAACTGGACAGACATCTGCTCCAAAGTGAGCCATTGAGATCCAACCACAGGGATCTTACTGAACCTAAGAATATGTTCAAACCATGACTCTACATGCCACTGGGGAGGATATAAACTATCTTTTGGAAAGCTAGTAATACCCCCCCCAAATACACAAAAGCCAAAAGCCAAAAAAAAAAATTGTGAATGTGCTTAAATGACAGATATAAAATATATACATGTGGTAATATATATATCCTATATATGTGATGTAGCTAAGTGTTACTGTCTGTAATATCACTTTTCATGAGATTTAAAAACTAGAAATTATACAAATTATCATTAGTACAATGAATAAATCATGATGTTTCATTTATATTATTATTATTATATAATAAATACAACAGTGTGAGTGAATCACACAATGTAATATGAAGTAACAAAAACAAATATAAAATATTGCATTCAGTAAGATTCTACTTAGTTAAAACAAATAAACAGGAACGTACTCTATAACGTGGGAAGGCAGGAGAATGGTTACACTCCAGAACGGGACTAAGGAAGCTTCTGGAATGTTTCTGATCTATTCCTGGCTCTGGCTTCATTTCAAAAGTCCATTAAACATACCACAAAACTGCATAGCTCCCATGCGAATGTTTGTTCTGCAGGACTCTCAGTGAAGTCGGGCCTGGCCTCTAGAGCTAGAGTAGCATCCTCCTCTGTGACACTGTTTCTAATACTCGGGTTGGGACAGGAATGACTGCATCGTGAATGTGAGCTAAGGAAAAGTCCAAAGCATAGTAAGGCATCAGGAAGGAACAGTTGCGGAAGGAAAGCTTCCCATGGGATCACCCAGGTCTTGGTGACCCAAGCCAATCACTGTCAACCGTGATCTGGAAGAAAGGAGTTGAGACTCAGAGGTCTGACCAGATGGTGCTGACCAGTCATCTTCAGTGCTTTGATTTGAGGTGTCTGACATTGGGAGGCAGAGAGCCACAGTGGACCACACAGCTGCAGCTCTATTCAAGTCCTGTAAACCAGCACCTAAATGCTTCATATTTATCTCATCACAGACATATCTAATGATACAACTAATTCTTTTTTTTTAAAGTTCCTTATAAAATACTTTAAAATAAGATTTTGAAATACAATCCATTGAAATAAATGTAAAAGACTTCAATTGGAAGTTGTGAAACTTAACACTTTTTAATACATACATAAAAGCCAGGCGGTGGTGGCACACGCCTTTAATCCCAGCACTTAGGAGGCAGAGGCAGGCAGATTTCTGAGTTCGAGAGTTCGAGGCCAGCCTGGTCTACAGAGTAAGTTCCAGGACAGCCAGGGCTACACAGAGAAACCCTGTCTCAGCTTACACTTCCACATTGCTGTTCATCACCAAAGGAAGTCAGGACTGGAACTCACGCAGGTCAGGAAGCAGGAGCTGATGCAGAGGCCATGGAGGGATGTTACTTACTGGCTTGCTTCCCCTGGCTTGCTCAGCTTGCTTTCTTATAGAACTCAAGACTACCAGCCCAGGGATGACACCACCCACACTGGGCCCTCCCACCCTTGATCACTAATTGAGAAAATGCCTTACAGCTGGATCTCATGGAGGCATTTCCTCAAGGGAAGCTCATTTCTCTGTGATAACTCCAGCTTGTGTCAAGTTGACACAACAAAACTAGCCAGTACAATGGGTTTCTCTGTGTAGGCCTTACTGTCCTAGAACTCACTCTGGAGACTGGGCTAGCCTTGAACTCTCAAAGATCTGCCTGCCTCTGCCTCCTGAGTGCTGGGATTAAAGACGTGGACCACCACTACCTGACCCATATGCATTCTTAAGTATGATTCCATTCCTGCCTGGAGGCTCTACATTCTCCACTCCCTCAGTTGGAAGGTCTTTCCATTGAGTCTTTGAACCACTGACTCCTGTCGTTTACTCAAGAGTAGTCTTGGGTACCAACCAAGATTATCTGATCAGTGCAGTCTGAGATATCCCTGATTATCTGATCCTGTCCCTGCTTCTTCCTATGTGTCACATCTTCCTACTCATCTCAAGCTAATATTAAATTGGTTATCTATTGGTTTCTTCTCTAATTGATCTCTCCCCACTAAAGCTTCCAAGAAGGGAAGAGTATGCCTCTGGCTTTTGCCACTTCTACTCCAGCACTTTAAGCCATGCCTGACACATGTGAATACACACTTGGGAAGCTGAGACAGGAGGATGCAGGTTTGACTTCACCCAGGCCTACCTAATGAGAACTACATAAAAAAAAAATTAAACAGTCTACTAAATGAAAGACTTTTAAATCTACAATATGGCATCATGGCTATTCAGACATGGTTATGAAGATGCTACATCCCCACAAGAGAAAGGGATTCACATCCTGAAGTAAAAGCCGGGCACTAAGTCTTCCCCAAGCACATCTTATACTCAGGTAACCACTGAGATTGGTCCATTCCTTCTCCATGAGAACGCCAAGGATTTGTCATTCCTTCTAAGACGCTTTCAAATATGTGACAGTCAACATTGCTTATCTTCTCATGGCCACAGAAAACCCAGAGAATTCAGATTTAGAGATAAATTTTAGGAAATTTATTAAAACTCGAAAAGGCTAAATTTAGAAATAATGGCAGTCATTTAGGACTGCAAGTATTGCCGGGCATGCTGGCTCACAGCTTAGTCCTGGAACTTTAGAAACTGAGGAAGAAATCGGAGCCAGACTGGCCTTCAAAGGAGGACTCAGAGGGGTGGGGAAACTATGATCAGAATATATTATATATATATTTATGTATTTATATATTATATATATAATATATATTTATATATTATATAAATTTTCAAGGTGAGAGAGACAGGAAGAGGAGCTACAGGCTATAACATACATCAATTTCATGCTTTTTAAATCACCTCTAGCCAAAGAATCTCACAGCAATCATCCAGCGTCTCCACATGGATCACTGGCATTTATTCACATTCTAATTCGTCTAGCTTTTCCCTCTCTTTCCCTACTACTCAAAGCTTAATAAATATCCCTGCCTGCCAAAATGTGCTTTATGATAGAAGAAACCAACTGGTTTTTATCTCAACATAACCGTCAACAGTTACACTTTAATGTGTCTAGTAGGATCTTGTGTGAGTACTGCACAGGCTTCCTTAAAAATAGCGTTCTCCTTGAAGACACAGATAATTAACAGCAATCTTTCATACTCCTGCCAGTTTCTACTCAACTGTAAACTCAGCTTTCACCTAACAGCTGGAGACAACAACATCCACCCTTTTCTACTTGGGTTATTTCTTTGACATTAGCTTACAAATGAGTTTGGCAAGCATGCAACACCTCTTTTTAAAGAGTGAGTAAGTCCCAAGAGATGAACTGATGACCAGTCATTTATATTCATGAAATCCAATCAGAGTGGCCATTTAACAGTCCGGTGCATTCATCCCTTGGTATTCCTGGGCAGGGAGGGAACACTGGCTCCAGGGCCCCTTGGGGACATCAAAAGCTTCATGTGTTCATTGAATGCCATGTAAATTGCACTGTTTAAAGGATGACAAGGAAAAAGTTCTGTCACAGGGCTAGCATGGTGGCTCAGTGCTGGAGAGTATCTGCTGCTCTTCCAAAGGACCCAGGTTGGGTTTTGTTTTGTTTGAAAATAGATTTTTTTTTCATACCATATATCTTGATCAAGGTTTCCTTTCTTCTAGTTCCTTCCAGATCCTCCCTACCTTGCCCTCCACCCAAATCCACACTCTTCCTCTCATTAGAAAACAAATGGTCAACAACAAAAACAAACAAACAAACAAACAAACAAAAAACTGGACAGGACAAAACAAACAGAAAAAAAGAGTCAAAGAAAAGGCACAAGAAACACATATAGATGTAGAGACACTAACCCTTGCACACACAGGGATCTTATAAAAACACAAAATAGTAAACTATAATATAGAAGCGAAAGACACATAAGGTAAAGGGAAATGCCGAGCCACAGCACTAGGAGACAAAGAACCTGTATAAATACCACTGCGTTCATTCCGTGTTGCTCATTTCCTACTGGGCACTATGGGGCCTGCCCTTAAGTGGAGTTTGTATACCCAGTGAGGCTGTTAGAGAAAACTAACTTTGTCTTTGTGAGCAGTTGTCAATTAGAGATACCTTCCGGGTTAAGGATGGGTTAAGGCTTGTGTCCACTTCCACTCTCAGAGTCGGGGGCCCATCTGACTTAGACCTGTGCAGAGACTCTGTGCATGCTGCCTCAGAGGACCCAGATTTGATTCCCAGCACCCACGAGGCAACTTATGACCATCTGGAATTCCAGGAATCCAATGTCTTTTTTTTTTTTTTGATTGCTAAAGGCATAAGGCATGTATATGGTTCACAGACATACATGCAGGTAAAGTACCCACACACATGAATAAAAAACATACGAATCTGGGTGTGAGCTTAAATTTTGCAATATTTGCCCTTAATTCTCAGAGACTCCTTAGTGAAAGTGTTAAACACACTTACCTCGTGTGGTCTACTTGAGAGTTAAATTATAGCATACAGATGAAGTGCTGCTATATAGACCGGCAATGGTTAATTCTTTGTTTCTCAATTCCAATGCTATAGCTAAAGTAACATGTATTTGTGTTGCCTTGCTACTTCTGCACTAATTAGAATTCATTTTATTGCATCTTAAACAATGAATCTGTTGGGAGAACAATGTGATGTTTTCCCTCTGGAGGGACAGGAACCAAAGCAGCCAGGGCTCTTGCAGCTAACACCCCACTAGATGATGATTCAGCAACCTTAGTCGCTTCCCACAAGTTCAAGCTTTCAGCTTCATGGCAGACTGGTCTCAGAGGTTAGCAAGCACCAGCCAATTGAAAAGACATACAGAGAGGGTGTCTACTGGGGAAACACTCAGAGGAAGGACTGCTTCCGAATGTCTGTCTCCTCCATGTAACACCTGAAACATTCAATTTAGCTTTTAAAATGTAGGAGCTGGGCATGGTGGTACAACTGTAATTATAGAACTTAGAGATGGGTTTGAGGCCAGCATTGGCTGTGTTGGGACCTTATATCTATCGAGCGTGTGTGCGTGTGTGCACACGTGTGTGAGTGTATGAAGCACGGGAGGTTGGAGGACAACTTTCAGGAGTTGGCTCTCTCCTTCCACTGTGGGATTTAGAGATTGAACTCAGATCTGCAAAAGTGCCTTTTTTATATGCTGAGCCATCTCACTGGCCCCAAAATATGTTGTTGTTGTTGTTGCTTTTAAGTGTCTGTACACAGGGCTAGGGAAGCCTCTCCATTATTAACGTCCTGACTGTGTGAGCATAAGGCCTAGAGTCCCAAGCTCAGAAACAAACTTGTCTTCACCTTCTAACACTGTAGTCTGTATTTTTCTCTTTTCACAACGAGCATGCATTCATTTTGTGGTTGAAAAACATACACATATATTTAGTGATGTCATAAAACCCATAAAGTCCCAACAGTAACTATGTTCATGTTTCCTGTGGGTTAGCCACAGATGTAACGAATCTATTCATTACTGTCATTTCACTGGGATTCAACCATTACTGGAGTAGCTCTGATGGGGACGTTATAATTTTGTGACTTGTCATTAAGCAAGAACAAGTACAAAAGACAGTTCTGTATTTAATTTGCTTTTCCCTTTACTTTCCTATAGTGTAAACTCCTGGGGGATGAAATTTGTTTTATTTCTTCTGTGTACAGCCACTGCTGTGTGCTTTGTCCCTTCTGTAATGCTAAACTGACATGTGCTTTGTCCCTTCTGGAACGCTATACTGACAATCTAAAACCATGTATTTTTTCTTCTAAGCGTTTTAAAACGCTACATAGCCTTCATTTCCTCTGTCTTCTAACACTTCTCTGTGGCATATTACAAGGAGCTACATAAAGTACCTTTTCTCACACTAGCAGGTTCAAGATAGAAAATGAGTCATAGAAACTCTCTGAATCACTCAGACTTCAGGCAGATGCATAATTTAGAATAGTTATGGAATTAAGTACACTTTTTGTATTTAATTTGTTGTTGTTTTGGGATAAGGTCTTATGTAGCCCAAGCTACCCTCAAAGACACTTTGTAGCAGAAGCTGGCCTTGAACTCCTAACTTTCCTGTCTCTACTGCCCAAGTGTTGGGGTTACAAATGTGCACCACCATGTCTAGAACTCCTTTCGATCACAATCTCACAAACTTTCCCTTTTGTCTCATTTTTCCTTTCTAAGCAATTGAATCTATTAATATTTGTGGAAAAACAAAGAAAAAAATCATCTAACCTAGTAGGTTTTCTATGGCTTATAGCTAGAAGATGTTAAAGTTTTGCTTTCTAAGCACATCATCTAGTCTGTCCAAATTGTGGTCTTGTGACTCATAAAGTTGGAATGAACTTTCCTCAATTGGATAGATTTCTCAAGGACTTGGAGGAAAACCTTGGTTAATTACAAGGTGTTGGTGGGCATGGCGGCTCAACTCTGTAATCAGCACTTGGGAACTAGACACAGGAGGATGGAGGATCAGGAGATTCAGTTGAGCATAGGCTATACAAACACAGTATGGCTGCACAAAATCCTGGTTCACAGCAAACAAACAAACAACTCTAAACCATCATACAAACACCACCACCATTAATATAATAAATCTTCAGTCATGATCACCTCTAAATCTTGTTATAGCAATGATAAAGAAGAAAACAGTTATTGTCATGAAATCACTCATACAGAATCAGTTATGACTAAAATTGAATTCTAATTTACACGTATATGAAGCCATTGCACCTGTTTCTCTGGAGGGTCTCAAGAAACAGATTCTCCAGGTTACTTTTTTTCCATTATAGCTAATTAGGTCAATTACCTAATTTTATTTAAAGGGATCTTTAGGTCACATGTACAACAAATTCTAAGTGCAAAGAGTAATAATGTGTAACTTTTAATAAAGATTTAGATACATAATCACCCAAAATTAATTCTATTCAATGATGAATGGTTTCTTGTCCAGAGACTATAGTGAAGATAGACAGGCCTTACTCTTAAACTGGTACAGGATTGGTGAGCTACAGGAATGTTCTGGAAAGTCTTGCTTTGGGGTGGCAGATCTTAAACACTCAGGTAACCAGGGTATCTGTCTTCTACCTGTAGGGATGTATTCAGGAGCAGAGGAACACAGGGCTTGGTAGTTAGTTGTGAATACACTCAGCAGTGCCTCCAGTCATGTCTGGAAGGCTATCGGCCCGAAAGACTGGAAATAAAAGAAGTTACTCAAAGACGGAGCACACAGAAATCCAAATGGATGCAGGAGAGCCTTGTGACCTGGTACATGTCATCATCCACAGAGGGGAAAATGCCACCCACTTCATAAAGTTAACATGACGTTAAAGACAAGCGGGTATGTAAACTGCTTAGCACTCAGTCATTGTTAAGACATCGGTTTCTATAAGTATTATTGTAAATTCCTCAGGCAGACGTAGCACGAGCCCTGTGGTGGTTTGAAGGAGAATGGTTGCTATAGGCTCACGTGCTTGCATGCTTACATCCTAGTTGATGAACTGTTTGGGAAGGATTAGGGGGCGTGGCCTTGTTCCAGGGGGTGTGTCACTGGAGATGGGCTTTGAGCTTTCAAAAGCCCATGCCAGATCTAGTGTCTCCCTCTCTGTCTGATGCCCATGGATCAGGAGGTAAAGCACTCAGCTACTGCTCTAATGCTATGCCTGTCTGCTTTCCGCCATGGTGACGATGGATGAACCGCCTAAACTGTAAGCAAGTCCACAGTTAAAAGTCTTCTTTAATAAGAGTTGGCTTGGTCATGGTGTCTCTTCCTGGAAATACAACAGTAACTAAAAGAAATCCAAAGCCTAATTATGGGCTAGTTCATCAACACCTTTAAATAAAAAGCATTTTCAGGCATTGGGATCAAAACCAGAGCTGTGTGCAGAATTCTCTACCACTGAGCCACATCCTGGCACTTGGAGGCAGAGAAAGGAGAATTGCTGCACATTCAGAGCCAACTTTGGTTTGCAGAGCAAATTATAGGTCAGTGGATAATACAATTGGACTCATAATAATTTGGGAGAATTTAGAACCCAACTATATACAATGTTACTATAACTGTATAAATATACAGGTAATCAAGTTTCTACTCCAAAACCTTTTCATAGTTATACACTACTTTCACTTCCACACTGATAATCAAGAAAATCTGGAATTAAAGCATCAGTGGGCAGTCATGGTCTCTCCACTGCCTGTGCAGGCCATTTATGAGAACTGTGTGAGGTTGAATTGGTTGGGAAGTTCGACAGACCTGTAGTGGATGGATATGATTGATATCCTGTGATGTGCATCAATACCACAGATGAAACCAGCAAACCAAGGAGAAACCGGAAAGGTCTGACGTCAGCTGTGGCTCAGTTTTAGATATATCTGTATCAAGAATTGAGGGAGTAGGAACTATTAAGTTGAACATCCGAATGCCTCTGTTGTTTTAAAGATGGTCAAATCGAAACGCTAACTGCCAGGTATGATATACTGGCACTGTATTGCAGCGCTCCAGATGCTGAAGCAGGAGGATTTTGAATTCCAGGCCAGCTTCCTGGGCTACACAGCAAGTCCAAGGCCAGCAGAGCTCTATAGAAAGACCCTGCCTCAACAATAAAAAAATACTAAATGAAGATAGATCATAATACTATGATTAGGACAAAGGAGAACAACAGAAGTGAAATAAGTATCAGAGAAAATACAGCAGAACACTGAATGTTCAGATATTTATTCATAAATAAAAATAAAATTCAGCTGGGTGTGGTGGTGCATACCTTTAATCCTAGCACTAAGGATGCAGAGGCAGGATTTACCAAGCAAACCCGAAGCTGGCCTGAGCTATGTGAGACCTTGCCTTAAAAATCAAAAACAGATGTAGTAATAACAACAATAAAATCCATGGACAAATTCGAGGAAATTTTAAGCACCAGCTGTATCAGAGATGTGAGATATCATTTACAACTTTGCTTCATGTTCTGGCTTTCTTGGAAGGAAAAAAAGGTAATTTTATACTTTTAACTTTAGTATGCTTTTGCTTTATTGTGTATGTGTGTGTGTGTGTGCATATGCACATGTGTGTGTATGGCATGCTTTGTTCTTGTTATTTGGTTCTTTTGAGACAGAGTATCATGTAGTCTAACCTGGTCCTATATATCCAAAGATGGCCTTGAATTCCTAATCCTCTTGCCTTTACCTACCAAGTCCTAGGCTTACAGGCATTGGCTGCCATCCCCAACTTTGGCAAATGTTTTAAGAGCATGTTACATATGAACATGCTCACAGATAGAAAAAAGATTAGAAAGAAAATAGCAAATACCCACACAGCTATTTTCTTCGTGGTAGAATTAGTACAGATTTTCTTTCTTTTCTTTTTCTTTATTGAAATTACAGGAGTTTTTTTTTTTTAAAAGATACACTTGTAATTCCTTTGAAAAAGAAAATACACAAGTCAGCTAGGCAGACTGAGACACACTTGTTCAAAAGTCCAAATTAAATTAGGACAGAGCTAGATGAAGGAGGAAATGGTAAGATTTGGGACATGGCTACTTCCTCAGAGTTGGCTGTTCTGATGGGCAATACATTCCTCCAGCCAAGGACCACAGATAACACAGCCCCACAATATACTAGAGATTAAAAAAAAAATCTGAAAAAATCCCTCCATGGAACTTTCTAGAGCCTTAGAAGCCAAAGGTTATCCAATGAGAATAGTACCCATGATGGAGACAAAAGAATTTGCCCCATTGCTAAGATAAAGCAAGATGACGATGATGAAAACAACGACAATGACTACTTAGACAATGATGACGACATAGAATTCTCCAGCAAGAACTAGTTATAGTTGAATCAAACTGATTACTGGGTCAGGACATAAGTTAATTAAAAGGCAGTTTAGGGCTAGGCCCTAGAGGGGAGAGCAGGTGTCAGAGTGTGGGTGCATCCATTCACCCCGCAGACACTGAGTCTGTTGCTCACCATTTCAGGCGTTTTTCCCTTTCAGAATTTACATGTTTGGCTTTGGGCTACCCTGGGGTCACGGGTTTCATTTTGGGGGAGCTTCGTTTCCTTGTAACAAGTGAGTGTGGTGGTACGCAGGGGATGACATCTGTCACTCATTTGTCACCAGCACTAATTAGACTGACAAGTGGGAGTAGTCAAGCATCCCCTCCCCCTCAGCTCTGTGTTCTTCTCCATTGCAGCCTTGGAGAGAAGTCTTTTACCCTCAGTGGATTATTCTCCCCTGAGGAGTGTACCTGTCTTCATCTGTGAGAAGTTGTTTTAACTGGCTGAACTCTCACACTCAAACTTGTATCTATGACAAGCTGATTCCTCAGAATCTTACACAGGGCCAGCATTCTCAGTCTTTCTGTCAGAGTTAGCCACATTCCCTGTAAGAGGACCCCAATCTCTACAAAGATATAAACCAGGGAGCTGGCACTGACTGTATGGGTAGAGTTGGCTGAGTACAGCTTCGCCATGTTAACTTTGCCCAAGTCTCCTGTCTTCCAATGAGTACGTAAGTCCAACCATGCATTATGTCAATAGATATGAATGTTAATAAAATGGGTAGAGTTCCTTAGAGGGAAAGAGGACATTTGCCCAGTGTGCAAAGTAGAGTTGGAGCCTAGAGGTATTGGGAACTGGTTTTCTTTTTCTAAGTATAGATATCACTTTAATTTTTATTGAAAAGAGATTTCTTTCATTCAGTATATTCTGATCACAGTCTTCTCTCCAGCAACTCCTCGCAGATCTTCTACATCTCCTTCCCTCCCTACATCCATCCTTTCTTTCTCTCATTAGAAAACAGGCAACTAGAACAAACCATAACAAACAGAAGGGAAAAAGAGCCAAGGAAAACAAGCACAAGAAATGCATACAGATGCTGACACACACACACACACACACACACACACACATCCCATAAAAACACAAAATAGTAAACTATAATATAGAAGCAGAAAACATGGAAGGCAGAAAAAGTGCTTAGACAAAGCAATATGAGACAAAAACTCTAAAAATACCACTGAGTTGACTGTGTTGCTCATCTCCTGCTGGGCCTGGGGCCTACCCTTAAGTATGTTTGCATTCCCAGTGAGACTTTGTTGGCGAAAACTTAATTTTGTTTTCTTTTCAAGTAGTTGTCAATTGGAGGTAACTTTTAGGTTAGGGATGGGGGGCGGGGGATCATGTCTACTTCCCCTCTCAGGGCTGAGACCCCCACCTGGCTTTGACCCTGTCAAAGTCTGCCACAGTCCTGTGAATGTACATATGCATTAGCCCCGTTTCGTCTGGACAGCCTTGTTTCTTTGATGCCTTCCACTCCCATTGGCTCTTACAATCTTTCCATCTCCTCTTCCACAAGGTTTCTGAACCCTAAGGGGAGGGATTTGATGGAGACACCTCATTTAAGACTAGATGGTTCAAGTGCTTTCATTCTCTGCACACTGTTTAGTTGTGGGTCTCTGTATTTGTTCCCACCTACTTCAAGAGGATGCTTCTGGGAGGATGGCTGAGTAAGGCTCTGCTATGTGAGTTTAGCAGGGTTTTCAGTCAATCCTGTTTGTAGGCTAAAATTTAGCCCATGGCTTGAGTGGCACTGGTTTCATTAAATCCTGTGGGTATGTTGTATAAAGTAATTGATGGTTGGCTTTTCTCCGCACTGCCCGTGGCTCAGTGATAAGGGCACTGATCTGCCCTGCGGGCACAGAGATCAGATGGGTTCAAGCAGAAAAAGCAAACGGCTGCATGTGATTGACATTCGTAGAAGACAATATGAAGATTTATTACAGAGATTTGACCTGGAACAACTGTTAGAGCATCTTAAACAGCCTCTGTAAAGTTTCTGTCTTGTCTGGTGACGTAGCTGAGGACCACAGGGCGAGCAGGCAAGCATGGAAGATGGATACACAGTGGATAAACAAACACGAGGAAACAACCGTTGCAGCTTGGGACCTGGGAAGGGGGACTGGGCAGATAATCTTTAGTTTTGCAGGCTGCCTCCAACTAGCTGGTGTAACAGGAGGATACGTCTGTCTATGGTAACTTACAGGTTGAATTTGACTGCTCAGGGTTCAAGAGGCAGGGAAGCCCCCAGAGTAGCTGCATGATGGGGTTCTAGTGAAGGCTCTTTTGAGGTTGCATCTGTGTGGTCACATGGCAGAGAGGAAGAGGAACAAGCAATCCCTTGTCTCTTCCTATGAGGGCTCTGACCAATCAGAAAGACTCTACACTTGTGACCTAGTTATTTCCCAGAGGTCCCATCTTCAAGTAGCACTCTGGGGATTAGGGTCTCAATATCTATGTTTTAAAAGGATCCAAATCTTCTGTCCGTACCATGGAACCATAGATGGAAAGGGACTTATCCCAGGATCCTGTTCTTAAAGGCTTGGCCTGATTCCAGTGATACAATTCTAGATTCTGCAATAATGCTGAAATGGGATGAGAATTTGGGGGCATTGGATACAAGTTAATGTTTTTCATTTGGTTTGATTTCTTGAGACAAGGTCTCACATAACCTAGGTTGTCTTGGAACTTGTGTAACCACAGATTTTAAAAGTGTTTGTTTTGTCTTTGTTTATGTTGCTGGGGGTTGAACCTGTGGCTAGGTATTAAGGACACTGACCCAGTTCTTCCACTTAGCCACATTCTTAGCCCCATGCACATTAGAGTGATAGGAATCACGGGACACACTCCTGTATGTAGCTTCAAACACAGTCCTGTAAAGTGAAGTATCTTTGACACAGGAACATCGTGATGTAGACTGTCCTTGCTATAGGAACACGCCATGGAGCAGTATAGAAATAAGCTCACAAAACTAAGTTGGGAAACATCACTAACGTTGATGACATCTGTCTGTGTTGTGATGTCATTACTACAGTCTTGCAAAACGTCACTTCAGAAGAAAATGAGCAACATGTTTACCTGGTCTCTCTATATTATCTCTTACGACCTGTCTGTGAATCTATAATAGTTACAGTCAATAGGGCCACTGACAGGACACTTAGCTCCCAGTGACCTGGCTCCTGATGGTATCAGATGTATCCTGATGGCTATAACCTGTGCCCCAAGTCATGCCAGGCCACCCATCTCTAAGGAGCCAAATAAAAGGGCCAAATTTAAAGTGGAAAGCAGAAAAAAACAAAAGTTATTTGATGTGGCCACATAGAGGAACAAGGAGATCCATGGGATGCCCCTCCCCCTCCAGGCTATCCTGATGTGAGACCAAAGTTTAAATGATGGGCAAGAATATGCAGATCTACCCAGTCACAGTGGCAGCCTGGTCCTACCCACCACTGGCCATCATTACCTGGCTTTGTTATTTTTTAAGAACTACAACTCCCAGCATTCCTGGAAGTTACCTGTTCCTTGGGCAGGTGGGGGCTTATAGGTTAATTTTGGGCATTCTAGGCCCTACCATCTTTCATCAGAAGTCATCTTCCATCCCTCCGTTGGGGACTGCATGGTTGTACTCTCCCTCCTGTACCACATGTTAAAGCACTAATTCTCCATGGAATGATACATGTGAGGTAGTGGCTGTGAGAGGGATTAGGTTTACATGAGGTCATAGCGTGGGGCCCCATGACTAGACTGGTTCCTTAAAAAGAATAGAAACACCAGAACGTCCCCTCTGGAAATGAAAAAATATAACAGGAAAGTGGTCATCGTCAAGCCAAGCAGAATGCCCTCACTCGAGCCCTTTAGCCAGCCCCTAGGAATGAGAAATAAACACCAGGTTCTAGCCCATCCTCTCTATGATATCTGGTTATAGCAGATCGATATACTAACACAATGAAGGAGAAATCCTTTTAAATGAACCCTGCTAAATTTTTCATGCCCCGAGTACAGTGGAGGAGACGGGGACATGTGTTACGGGATGTTCTTCAGTTCAGTTGCTTCATCAATGCAACACAATCACGAGGCTTCATTGTCTTCTTACAGTTTGAGCTAGCAGTGAAACTGAAAATGCCCCAGTTTGCCATCTGCTGCTCTTTCTCAACAGTGAGCCATACCAGTAAAAAGCAATAGCCGTTAAATAACCAACCTTCTTCATTTAATGGAGAGATAAATAAGCTTAGGGCCCAGACTCTGGGTTCCTGTGAAACTTGACTCTCCTTGTGAGAAGCACTCACCTGTAGGAGATCTAAGCAACTGAGTTTCTTCTTTTAATGTCTAGCTAGTCAAGTGTGTGCACACATGTGCGCATGCATGTACATCTGTGTGTGCTTGTGTGTGTATGACAGAAAGAAAGAGAGAGAGAGAGAGAGAGAGAGAGAGAGAGAGAGAGAGAGAGAGAGAGAACAGGAACTATCAGAACTGTATGAGTTTCCTTAAATATGAGAAAATAAACTCCTAGGATTTTCACCTTATGGCTACTGGGGGAAAAAACCCATGGCTTATTTTCACCTCCTCTGGGAGTATTTTACTTTTTTCCACAGATAAAATCTGTAGTCTTTTGTTTGGCTAATTACTTTTGTTTTCCAAAACTATGATACAACTTATCTTCAAATGTAGGACCAGTTACAGCCCAGAATGGGCCCCTCACCTAAGATCCCAATGACCAGGGTGACCATGCAGCCTGAGCTCTTACAGAAGTCCAGACCTCCTGCTTACAGCCTCTATTCCCCAGGAAGTATGTATGTGAGGCTCTTGGAACGATGTATTTACATTAACCTTCCACTCACACCCAGGCAGGAAACTCTAATTAAATGTAATGGGCCACATTCAAAAGAAGTAGAGGGTTCCACAAGGAGAGAGACGGGGGTGGGGGGGGGAGAGGGAGGGAGATAGAGAAAGAGAGAGAAGGGATAGGTATCAAATGACTAAAGTTTATCATATGGATGTATGAAACTCACAATTAAAATTAATAAGAAATTAAAGTTAGTATGAATCTAGGGTCCTTCCCATGTATCTCATGGAAGTACAAAACCTTTCCTGCTGATTTTGGAAGGGCAGGATGGCAGCTGCCCTTCTTCTACACTAGATGAATAGAACGCATTATTTTCCCATGAGTATTTTAAAATACAAAACAAAACTGGTGCACATGGCTCCAGACCTCACGTACTGACCGTCCAGTCTAACTAAATTCATAAGTACACATCCCGGGAAGCCAATGATCTGTATAGTACACTCAGTAGTAATGAACTGGGAAATCGGTGCTCTGTATAATACACTCAGTGGTAATAAAGACGTGGTTCTGGGAGAGAACTGCTAAAGAATGTAGAGACAGGCTTTGTATGGAGGTGATGCAGATACAGACAGAAGGGAACTGGGATAGGAAAGTCCAGGCACTATCCAATCACAAGCTGCTTTTGCTTATGTCTTTTTTGTGCACTTTTACCCAGTATAAATTAGGCACTTCCTTTAACCATAGGCTTCCCAAGTCTCATTTATAATTTCGGTACTCCGTAAAAGACAGAAGAGAGAAATAGCAGAATAGTGACTTGAAAGCATGGACTATTTATGAATGACTTTGAGCCTTGGTTTTACTACTGACTAATCTTGTGTGAGTGATTTACTTGGCCTTCCAAGGCTTCAGTTTCCTCATTCAGAAAAGACAACATCTGTGTATAGCCTGTGTATAACAAGGGCCCACAGCAACCACATGAGTTTGTGTGTACAGAAAATGGTAATAAATCATTCTTAAGTTTGTATCTAGTGACTAACCTTGAACTCTGGTACTATATATTATTATATATGCACCAAGAGGATAACTTTCACCGGGAGAGATGGCTCAGCAGTTAAAAGTACTTGCTGCTTCTGCAGAGATGTCCAATTCTTTTCCCAGAATGCATGCTGGTCTCTGAGAGTATGTGTACTCAAGTACAGAGATGCATGTGAATACACATAATTTAAATAAGTAGAATAGTATAGAATAGCTTTAAAACTTGAGATTATATTGTTTTTGTCTTGTTTTATTTTTTTGTTTTTTTGGTTTTTTTTGGTTTTTTTTTTAGAGGGAGACTGGTTTTAAGGGACAGGAAAAAGCGCTGTGTACTAGGTTAGCTGCAGTTTTGCTATGAACATAATACTGACCCAAACAGACCGGGTTGGTATAGCCTTTGGCTGTCCTAGAACTTGCTGTGTAGACCAGGATGACTTTAAACTCAGAGAGCCACCTGCCTCTATCTCCTGAGTCCTGAGGTTACGGGCATGTGCCACTATGCCAAGCTAGCCCAATATTCTTAGGCAAGTCCCACCTAAATCTGATTTTAAAAAAAAGAACCTCTTAATAAATTTAATAATTTCTTCCTCTGTAAAGGCAAATGCTTGCTTCTCTTGGAGATAGATGTGTCGTTTGTTTGGAATTTTATACAACAGTTTCCTTACTGTTCATGTGAAAGCCTATAAAAGCTGAGGAGATGTCACACTTTTACATCCTAACTATGAAAGGAGTTTGGCTAGGTCATTGCTCTAGTTAGGTTTCTATTGCTGTGATAAATACCATGACCAAAGGCAATTGGGAAGGGAAGGGTTTATTTGGCTTATATTTCCACATCACTGTCTCTCATGAAGGTAAGTCAGGGCAGGAACTCAGAGCAGAGAACCAGAGGCAGGAACTGATGGGAAACTGTCTGCCCAGGGCTGGCACTACTCATGATGGACTGGGTCCTCCCCCATCAATCATTAATCAAGAAAATGCCCCACAAAGGCTGGAGAGATGGCCCAGTGATTGAAAGGATGTGCTGCTTTCGCAGAGGACCTGAGTTCTGTTCCACATGGTGGAACATGGCTGGCAACCATTTTAAACTCCAGTTCCCAGGAGTCCCATGTAGAAGAAAAAAAGGAAGGAAGGAAGGAAGGAAGGAAGGAAGGAAGGAAGGAAGGAAGGAAGGAAGGAAGGAAGGAAAGAAGGAAGGAAGGGAGGGAGGGAGGAAGGAGGGAAGGAAGAAAAGGAGAGAAGGAGAGAAGGGAGAGGGAGGAGGAGGAGGAGGGGAGGGAAGTAAGGAGAGGGAGGGAGAAAATGCCCCCATAGACTTGTCTATAGGCCAATCTGATAGAGGATTTGTTTCAATTGAAGGTCCCTCTTCTCAGATGATGCTAGCCTGTATCAAATTGACAAAAGTAGCAAGCCCAGTTTTCTTGTGAAGATCATCACATTGTATATCTCTTAGAGAATTCAAGCCTCCATTTTAGACCATGGTACAATGACGTTTTAGCAGTAGCTGAAGGCGTGCGCCACCACTGCCTGGCACACTATAGCTTTCCACGCTCACTAGAAACCACAGGCCTTTCCAGCATGCTTTGCTTTAGGCTTCAAGTGTTGTGGCAGTTTGAATGAATAATGTCCCTCACAGGCTCATGTATTTGAGTACTTGGTCCTCAGTTGTTAGCCATGCTTGGGGATGTTGTGGAACCTTGAGGAAGTGGAGCCTTGCTGGAGGAAGTGTGCTACTAGGGACTTTACCTCAATTCCTGTTCTCTGCTTCCTGTGTGGATGCAAATGTGATCCACCTGCTTTCTGTTCCTTTGGCCATGCTTCCCTTGACTGTTGCCATGCCTTCTCAGCCATAACAGATTCTGTCCTGTTGGAACCATAGCCAAATAGACCCCTTTTTTTCTAACTTGCTTTTCATAGGCCAAATAACCCCTCCCCCCTTTTTACCCAACTTGCTTTTTTTTCTCCATGGTATTTATCACAGCAAAACAGAAGTAACTTATATACAAGTATTATCTTTGTGTTGGCCAATTTATTACTTTTTTTCCCAAAAAGAAAACATTTGTTCTCTGTCACATTTATCTGCTTCTTTGGCTATTAATTGTTAGTATTCTGTCTAAACTCCATCTCCACAGTTACCTGGCAACAGCCAGATAGGCCTGCCCACTATAAAAGGGACTGCTTGCCCCCTTCTCTCTCTCTTAATCTCTTGATCTCTTGCCTGTAGCTTCTCTCTGCCCCCTCCCCCTTTCCTTTCCCCTCTCTCCATGTGGTCATGGCTGGCCTCTACTTCTCTGCTCTCCCTCTCCCTCTCCCTCTCTCTCTCTCTCTCTCTCTCTCTCTCTCTCTCTCTCTCTCTCTCTGCCTATACTACCCTCCTGGCTCTTCTCCCCATGCCCTGAATAAACTCTATTCTCTGCTATACTGGTGTGTGACTGGTCCCTCAGGGGGAAGAAATGCCTTGGCATGGGCCCGCTGAGACATCCCCTTCCCCCATACCTTTCCATACACCCACAGAACATACTCTTTATCTCTTTATCTTTTTATAAATCCATCACTAATGAGGCTGACTTGTTTCATGT
Organism: Grammomys surdaster; assembly: GCF_004785775.1. Lineage (NCBI taxonomy): Eukaryota > Metazoa > Chordata > Mammalia > Rodentia > Muridae > Grammomys > Grammomys surdaster. Next base: position 5,989 of record NW_021627624.1, on the reverse strand, counting down.
TTAGTCATATTTTATTCTTTTTTTTTTTTTTTTTGAGAATCATCCATGGACCCTGTCCATTTCTCTCCTAAGATCCTAATGTTTTCCTCTAGGTTGGAATGACTTCCTACATACTTACTGCTTAGACAAAGAAACAAATATCTCCATGAATTGGCTTAATCAAGAACAGAATTATGTTCTAAAGACACAAGAATGCCTCTCAAAGGAACGAAACAGAAGATTCAATGATGCCTCATGAATACACAAGACTGTATGAATCAGCCTCATAAATCAGAGAATGGAGCATGATGTTGAGGGTAGAAAGTTCTCTTCACCTTATTCTGCACATAAGCATCACCTTGCTTAGGACCAGAGCCTGATTTCACTGCTCCACAACAGGCAAGAGTCACCACCCAACAGCTCCAAGCACAGTTAGTAGGGCTGGGCCTCCCAGGCTCAAGTCTAAGCTCCAAGTTAGGTGGTCCGTGCAGTGAAGGTTGTGTCCCACAAACATGGCCAATCCCTGAACTATGTCAGTAAGATGCTGGACCCTGTGGATAAAAGGGTCCCCTGAGAAAGCAAGATGACAGGTGCAGACAGTGAAGCTGTTTTCTTGGATTTCACGGCTAAGAACCTCACTATGGGAAAGTATTAATAATTTTAATGTTGTGCCTGTCAAAGATTGCTGTCGAATGGGTTTAAGCAAATCAGTATAAATATTAAGATATTTCCTTCTGATTCAGTGTGAAAGGTGCCTTCAGGCCACGTCATTTCTAAAAGAGATTTGATTTTTATGTTTTCTCATAATTGCAGGCTTCAAAACTACTGTTGATTGCAAAGCTTAGTCACTGGCAGACATTCCAGCTCCACTAATTAAATGGCAGCATGATGTCACTAAATAGAATAAACAAATTAAATGTGTCTTCATATACAGGCCAGGCTTCAAGCTGATAGCAGAGCAGCTTAAGCAACAGCTACAGACATCAAGATTGTGTTGCCTTCAGACAAAACCCTACAGCATTCTAAACTCAAATGCTTTGTAGAGATTAATGATTTCGTACAAATAAAAAGGTCCAAAACAATCCTATACCCACAAAATGCTTAACACCCTATGAACAACTTAAAGACTTTTCTTGGATAACAAGAGAGATAGTAAGGGGTGGACAGAGAGAGACAAGACTAAAATTTCAGTGATTTCAAAATTTTTGATGGGCGTCAGAGGCCATGAGAAATAAGGGAACTCTTAAAAATTAAGGATCCCCCCCCCACCAGACAGAGTTATTAAATTAACAAGCTCGTAAGCCAAGGACAGATAAGATTCTGCACAGAGCCTTACAAACCTAAGACAGAAATGCATTGCTTTTGATAATGCATATTCTATGATGGGTAAGGAAGGCATTCTTGTCAGAATGACCTAAGACAGGCTCAGTCTTGTTAATGAAATAAAAAAGGGGGAGAGGTGGAGAGCCTTTGGAGCTGCTTGGCAAGAGTCTGACATGGACCAAGGACAAGGAAATGGGCTGCTTGGTAAGAATATGACATTGGCCAAGGACAAGGAAGTAGGCTTCAGGCAGGAATCGGACATTAGGCTAGAACAAAGAAGTAATCTCAGGCAGGAACCGAAATATCAGGCTAGAACAAGGAAGTAGGATTCAGACATGAAAATGACCTTGGGCTAGGACAGGGAAGTAGGCTCAGATACTTTGGTCATCCTGATAAGCCCTTTGAAACAGTGATCACGGGAGTATTCATGTAATTGGGTTTAATGCCTTGCTTTTTCTTTGACTATTTGTGTTTATTGTCTTGCTTGTTCCTTGACTATTTGCATCTATTGTATTGCTAGACCCTCAACCGAGAACTGACCTTAATACATTCATGTAATTAAAAAAATTAAGGATCCCATTCCAGATCCCACTATACAAGCCAACCTCATGGCGTTTCAATATTTCACCCCATTCTCTGAGTCTTTATTCTAATGCCCCTTCGTGCTCACAAGCCTCATACACTGTGGATCTCTGTGTCCCAACCAGGCCATATTTGAGCTGTATCCCAGGGTGATGGGTTAGCCATGTGCTTCTTCCTTGCTTCCTGTTCTGGTAGGCAGATACCTCTTTACCAGTGCTTTAACTGTGTTCTGGCCCCGCCTCCCTTCTTCCCTTGGCCTAGACAGCTTAGCCATGCCCAAAAGAAGCTTCCACCTTCAGTGGCACACAAGGGTTGTCCTTGCCCACCTGTGGTGATTCTCAAGACATTGCCTGTCTGCTCCAAATTTACCTCATTTGATTGCTTTGTCTAAGTGGATCTGAGTCTTTATACGATTTTCCTTTACTGAATTGCTCTGAAGTTGTTTTTAAACCGAGGATACTGGAGAGAAGCTTGGGAAACAAATTGGTTTTGCTTCTTGATTCTGGCGTATTTACCTAGCAGGCCCTTCAGCACCAGCCTCCTGCCTACTAATAGTATCTACAGCTTCTGCCTGAATCCCTCTAATGGCACCGATCCTGTAATGTGAGTAGCAGTGAAGAACCAAAATAGGTATAAATAGACTCTTAAACTGAACGGAACTCTGCCTATCCATTCTCCCTAGTCTTGAAAGGGATTTCCTTGGTTAGATACAATGTTTTCAAAAGGAATACTTTTTCACAAGATACTCTCTCAGATATTTGAACATAAATATCTTGAACTGAGGATGTATCTCAGTGGATGTATCTCAGACCTAGGTTTGATTTGTAACATTGTACAAATGTGGCATGACAGTGGATGAATGGAATCCCAGCATTGAGAGGTGGAGGCAGAAGATCAGAAGTTCAAGAACATACTTGGTCACATGGGGAGTTCAAGTCTAACCTGGACTGTATGAGACTCTGTCTAAAATAAATACATACGTAAATAAGTAAATAAATAAATATTTATTTTAAATCACACTTTTTATTTGCTTTCTTTTATAAAATTAATTTATTTATCAATTATCTCCTATATGACTCTTCAACATCTTATTCACTGGTTAGTGTTAACTGTCCACTTGACAGGCTCTAGAATCACCTGGAGACAAGCCTCCAGAGATTGTTTAGCTTTGGAGAATGTCTGTGAGAAATGATCTCTCTTAGGTTAGCTGATGTAGAGAGAGCCATCTTAACTCTGGGCGAGGCCATTCCCAGTGTGGGAATCCAGGACTGTCTGAAATGACAAAAATAAGCTGAGCACAAACATTCGTCACTCTCTGCTTCCTAACTAGGAAGCAAGGTGACCAGCCACCTCATGTTCTTGCCACTGTGGCTCTCCTGCCAGGAAGGAGTGTTCCCTCAAATAATGAGCCAAAATAAATGCTTTATCCCTTAAATTGCTTCTGACAGGGTATTTTTATCACAGCAGTGGGGAAAATAGCCAAGATACCATGTCCACCAGTGGCTCGTTAATGTCGTTTTGGAAAGTACTGCCTCGACAACAAAACAGACCACCCCTGAGGCAGCCTGGCAGTCCTGCTAGACAGACCAGGATTGTTCTTCTCTCCCCTTGAGTCCTGGAAGATGAGTGCTCTAGAACTCAATATTCATGGTAGCTTGTAGGTGAGCTGAAATTCCCAGAGCCTTTACAGGACAACCTACCTACCCTCTCAGCCTACCCTCTTCCCCATTGAGAAAGGTTATCTGTGGTAGAATGGCTGAGTTGGGTTTTTATTCCTACTAACCTCAGACCAATAGTCAGCCTATGTTTATCAACCCAGGTCAGTCTGCTATATCGAAGAAAGTGAACACAATGCCTTCAGTTCCTTAGAACACACAGTCATCATTACTATCATGATGGTGCCAGCTATAGACAGTTATGACTAACACAGCATATAATAAATGTTAAAACATGTATTATGTGTATAATACATACCTTGAATCTTTAGGACAAGGATTTCATTGAGGGCTTATTAATGTTTCAGTGGCGATTACAGAGTATCAAAGTTCAAGGATACACAAGTTTCTTTGGCAAAGCTTCCATCTCATTAGGTAACAATTACGCTAAAGCATCATGGAAAGAGACATGAAAGGAAAACATTTCTAACATCTCAAGATTGCCCCTCATCAGCCCATCAATAGCAACATCCAAGTCTGACAAAAACAGGATCAAAATTCATGTCTAGAAGCCAAAACTGCGACTGAGCCAACATGCTAAGGAAATAGATGACGGCGAGCTAATCTATTTCTTTCTAGCTGCAGGAGATTGGTCTAGCATTGTCGATTTTATTCTAAGGCATAGTATCTTTATCCTAAGTAGCTGATTTCCTATTCGGGGAGCCATATCACACCAAGCAAACGAAATGTCATAAACTCGTATGCTAGAAATCCGTGACATTACTCTAGCACTGACCACTGCTCACATAGCTGCTAAACACAAATTTCTAAATTTTTAAATTTTCTAAAGGAAATCATTTGGTAAAACTGCACTTTGCCCAGGTGTCTTTCTTCTCCTTATCAAGTGTCTTCTCATAAATGAGAATCCTGGCCTCAATGCTGACTCAACTATTGTAATGCTTCTCTTTCTCTCTCTTCTTTAGCTCAGAGTGTACTGGGAAGACTCCACCCCCCTTCCTATTAAGTTTCTGCCTGGAGGGCTGCTTATAATGAACCCAGCAAGGTGTCAAATGATCCTTTTCCAGACAAATTAAAAATGCTGACTCCATACAATTCACTTTTAAATTGTTCAGGAAGAAGTCGTGTTTTCCTGTTACTGTTTTCTGCAGAGGAACCCCTGGGGTATCTTGGCAACTCAGTGAGCACCCCCAAAACAAAGTTACCTTGTTCCTGCTGAACCAAATTGTGGGCAATATCACTAAATTTCCATCGGACTCTGTTCTTCCTTCTTCCAGGGTTGTCAGGTTTAGCTGGACTGTGGCTCCTGGTCAGGACTACAGCACTTAGCTCTTTGTTCTAAATTCAGTCATGTGCCACATCCAATGAAATATTCAATGGAATGTGAGCTCAAGTGACATGTAATACCCCAAGGCCTGACCCACATTACCCTGCAAAACCAAAGCCCTGTGTGTTTTTGACTTTGGAAGCTACCTGTGGTTGACAGAGCAAAAGATCACTGTGGGCTTCGGAGTGCCTTCCTGAAGGTGAGGAGCAGAGCTATTGCTTGATACATTTTAAAAGCTCAGAACCATTTCACAAGAGAGAAAAACCATGGTACTAAGAACACAGACGTTTCTCAAGCCCCTTCTCCCCCAATGCCACACTAGAAATAAAAGCAAATGCAACAACACCAAATAGTTGGACTTTTTTTTTTTTTGGTAAATAGTTGAGGCTTGTTTTTTTGTTGTTACTGTTAAGTCAGGATGTGATGGTTTGAATAAGAATGGACCTCATAGGCTCATATATTTGAATGCTTAGTCACTAGGAATTGGCACTCTTTAAGAAGGATTAGAAGGATTAGGAGGTGTGGCCTCGTTGGAAGAAGTGCATCATTGGGAGTGGGCTTTGAGGTTTCAAAAGCCCCTGCAAGGCCCAGCCTGTCTCTGCCCCTGCCTCTGCCCCTGCTCCTGTCCTCTCTGTCCCCTGCCCCTGCCTCTTTCTTTCCTTTACTCCCCCACTCCAGAAAAGAATCTTTCATTAAGCCCATCTTGCAATACCAAGGAACAGCATTAGAGGGTGTTTCCAAACTGCCTGGAAGACTGAGCTGAACAGCATCTTAAATACAGGAAAAATATGGGCAAATTCATTAACACCAATCATAGTGACCTTCACTCAAATGAAGGCTTTCACTTGTACCAATTACAAGGCTTGTGCTGGGCCATCAGTAGGCAGTGCTTCCCTCTCTGACTTGAGTTAAAATCTTTCCTAGAGTTCCCCTAAGGGTTGTGATGGCAAGCTATTTGAAACAGTACTGGTTAGAAAAGTGCCTTTTACAGTGGAGTGCTTTGGAGACAGCAACTGCTGTGGACGTGGCATTCAAAGCAGCCAGGCTGGTGTGAAGGTAGGCTGGTGTGAAGGAAGGCAGGCTGGTGTGAAGGAAGGCAGGCTGG
>NW_021627623.1:0-30219 GCF_004785775.1 Grammomys surdaster | reverse complement strand
GACAGGGGGTCCACTACAGCATTCACCAGGGCATCCCTGGCATCTGACAGGCTCGATGACACTGAGCGATCCACAGCTGCAAAGGAAGCAAAGCAAGAGGGTGCTCAGGCACTGGGCTCAGGTGAGCTCTCTCTTCTAAGCGTGTGTGCACGTACATGCTCATGCACAGAGTTCCTTCTCCATACTAAAACCCTGGGGAGGTGGAGTATAGATCAGTGACATAATCCTGTGTCCTTGCGTCAATTCCTAGTACTGCCCAGTGAGGTGTGAGGACCAGTGGTCTGTCAGGAATGCTATTTGCACCAAGTTAGCAATAATGGCTGCTTTCTCTAGTGTATGTGAGAAACAGCAAGGCTCACTGCTTGTTTATCTATATACTTTTCTATCTATACACTTTTTTAAAAGTATATTTTCAGAAATATACTTTTCTGAGTATGATTCTACAGCAGCTATGTGTTAGACACAGTCTGATCACCAGACAGGAAAGTTCTCTGTCCCTATCTTGGCAATCTGGTCTCCATAAATTTCCTTTTACTGAAGGTCATATATTTGGAGTCACAGGGACACACCTTGTGACACTTAGCATAATAGCTCTGAAAGTCACATTTGCATATTCCTGTTTATAGCTGAGCTGTATTCTAGTGTGGATGTGTGACAGTTTACATATTAGGTGACGAGATCCTGGATTTTACAAATCACAACCCCCCTAATAGACTTAAACTAGGAATTATTTTTAAGATGTAAGAACAGTCTAATTCATCCTGTAATAGATAAACGCATTGAAGGATCTCTAAAGTTAGACAAAAGTAGAAAAGCCACAGCTTGTTTTTAGGTATGTTTAGGTATGTTTTTAGATATGCATTTTCCACTGTTTCGTCTGCTACTCACCCATGTTGGCCAGAAGGCAGATGGCAGCTTGTACATCTACTCCTGCATAAACTTCAGCGAGTGAACTTACGACTGGTAAGCACAGTGTATGCACCCGAATTCTCCGTTCGCCTAAATAAAACGAAATACATCATTAAAGCATACTAGCCTAAGACGGAGCAAGCATCCCCATTTCACTCACATTGCTGTTTTGGCTAATCAGCAACAACATTCTAGAATAGAATAGGCTTTGTCATTAATATGCTTTGAGCATCTTCTCCTTATTGGTTTTGGTACTTGGGACTGAACCCAGATCCTCACAAATGCTGGGCAAACACTACAGCGCTGAGCAACAAGCCCAGTCTAGTTAGCATGTTTCAAATGATATACTCCCCAGAGACTGGAAAGACAGCTCAGAAGATAAGAACACTTGTTATTCTTTCAGAGGACCCAGGTTCAGCTCTCAGAGCCGATATGGCAACTCACAACTGTTGGTAAATCCAGACCTAGGAAATTAATGCTCTCCTCTTGCTAATGTAGGCACCAGGCATGCATTCAGTGCACAGAGATACACACAGATAGGAAATTCGCACACATAAAATAAATAAATCTAAAAAAAAAAATTCTCCAATCCTGTAAACCATGAGCATAGATCTTACAAATAGCTGAACAGTCGTTTCTGGTTGGCTTTGGTCTTTTTCAAGATTTTATTTGTAATAACTATATTATGTGTATATGTACACACAATAAACACACACTTAAGTGTGCACAGGACCACAGAGGCCAGGAGAGGGTGTTGGGTCTGTTGGAGCAGGAGACACAGACAGCTGTGATCTGCTCTATCAGAGGTTGGGAACTGGAAGCGGCAAGTGTTTAACTGCTGTGCCGTCTCTCCAGATTTTCTAGTTTAATTTTAATGTTGTTCTAAATTATACTCAACTAAGTATCAAAAAGCGTACACTGTCAAAGAAGAAGTGAAGGCCTTCCTTGCTGCAGTTCTTCATGTTACACAGCCCCCAATCCCAAGGATGGTGGTCTCTGTGCTTGCCAGAAACATGATGGTGAATACTGAATTTTCCACAATACACACAGTCAGTGAAATGGTTCAGCAGGTAGACACTTGCTGTGGAGCCTGATGAGCGTGTTTGAGCCCTGAGACTCACTTGTGACAAGAAGAACTGATGCCTATCAGTTGTCTTCTGACCTGTACACGCGTATTGTGGCACTCCTACCCAGGAGCGCATGACACACAGAGTAAATAAATACTCGTGACAAAAATCCTTATGAGTGTTATTTGGGGCTGGAGAGATGGCTCAGTGGTTAAAAGTGATTACAGCTCTTGCAGAGGACCTGGGTGACTCCCAGCACCCACACACTGGCTTACAAACACTAATAATTCTAGGGGAGATCTGACACCCTCTTTTGCCTGCCTCATGAGTCTCTGTTTGTATGTGGTATACTATACATAAACTCATAGGGTGCACACACATAAACAATAAATCTATTTTTAAGGTGTATTATTTAAGGATTCAAATGTGAGTTAAGAAGAGAAAGAAACAACACACAGTCACCTACTACAAATGCCATGACTGCCACCACACAGCATTCTTTTTCTCCTCTCTACTAAAAGAGAAGAAGAAGGAGGACCTATGGCCACAAGCCATTTCAGAGCTGATAACATTACCTTTGCTTGATGTGTATAACAGGGCTGTTTGAAAGCACACTAAGGAAGTATCTGTCAGACTTTCTTCAATTGACAACTGTACTGCAAATCCAGCATCAGGGTTGATGTTGGCAAGAGACAGTAAGTCAGTGGAGCGGACAAAGAAGTTCCCGTGGAAAGTGTGCATTGAAAGTCCTGAGGGGAGAGAGAACTGGCATGAGACAGCACGAGCAACACCATCACTGCAGCTCATGCTGCTGTCCTGGGTCAGATGGACTCTGGGAGATGCTCTAACTGAACAAACAAACTAACAAACAAGGTAGGTTCTCTAAAGGGAGCTTACACATTCAACCTATATTTATACCTAACCCACCATCATATTCTACATGCAAGTCTAGATCAGACGTAAATATAATACACAAAACTAAGAAACCGAGGGTTCCCTATCTTGGATGTAAATGAGAGACTAGAGTCTACCCCCCACACACACACATTTGGTAACCCAAGGACATCATCAGCTAAATGGTGGCTAAGCCCTTTCCTGTTCTCCCCATTGTCACTCTCGAATAATCTGTCATGTGCTTTCCTCCAATAAACCAAAATGTTGCTTTTATCCATTTATTCTAGTTATTAAAAGGAGGTGGTCAAAGATTACTCAGTAACTGTATGTCAAACAGGGTTCATCTGGATCGAACAGGAAGTCCCCTATGCTAAATCGTCATCACCACGGGTCTGGGCATGCTTGCTGATTGATGCAGAAATATAAAGAACACACTTTCCCAAGGCCATACCTTTAGTGCATCTTATTCTCATGACAGCTTCAAATCCAATCTTCCTAGTGAGGTACCGTTTCAGGTCTTTTTGTAACTTTTCTGCTTGCGAAGGATTGTGGGTAGAGTGGAAAGATGGATAGTAGAATATGCACCCTGCAGAGTACTTGGACATGCAAGCTTTAGAGAGAAACACATCAAGTATTAGCTAAACAAGTAAAGATAATTTACTTTTTTTTAACAGTAGTACAGATATCACATTATGAAAAAAAATCTGTTATGAATAAGCCCAACACGGACAGGAAGCAGATAAAACTGTACCCCGAAACATTCATAAAATATGGCAAACACTGAAGTTCACTGCTGAATGGCTAAGTGCTACAAAGCAGATACTGAGTACAGGCAGGGCTTTAGAGTTGACTGGTAATCATCACAGATATCACCTATCTGTTCTACATGCCTGTCTCCCTCAGTACCAACCAAGAATGCTTCCTGAAGATCACAGCTTTAATTAGATGTTAGAAATCTTTTTTTTTGTTTGTTTGTTTTGTGTTTTTCAAGACAGGGTTTCTCTGTGTAGCCCTGGCTGTCCTGGAAGTCACTCTGTAGACCAGGCTAGCCTCGAACTCTCGAACTCAGAAATCCGCCTGCCTCTGCCTCCCAAGTGCTGGGATTAAAGGCGTGTGCCACCACTGCCCGGTGAAATCTTTAAGTAGTAATATAATGACATTGTCTTACCCAGAGAAGCAAGGTCGGAATACTGTGAACTCAGAAGGAACAAATCCACTGCAGTTTGCTGTCCTGAGCAGTCTAAAGCAAGCTTCTTATAAAAATCAGTTGCAGGGCCAAGATGGTGCACCACCTAAGCCAACAGATCATAAAGTAAGAGCCTTTGGTTATGCACATAGTATATGTCTCTCTGATAACAAGGAAGATATATACTTTATTCTATTATATACCAAGAGAGTTTGGGCCCAGATTTCTAAGAGCAATAAAACCCAGCGTTTATAAAAATGGTTAGAGCAAGAAAGTATGTATGGATCAGACCCAGCACTTTGGAAACTGAGGCAGGACTGTTGGGTATTCAAATCTAGCCTGGAGTGACAAGGGAGGCTCTTCTCATTCACCTCTAGAGGAAAAATGAATTTCATGGCACACTGCTTAAGCTATTTTATATAAACTGAATGATTCATTCTCATAACATATCCCATAAGACTTTTGATATTTATCTTTCACAGATAAGAACCTTGAGCAAGACTGATGGCATCAGACTGATCAGAAAGCCTGATGGCATCAGATTGATCAGAAGCTCCACAGTGGGTGCTACTGAGTACTGCGATCGATCTCTCCTGTGACTTGGCGATCTCTCCTGTGACTCAGCGATCTCTCCTGTGACTCGGCGGCGTGGTGAGGAAGGCTGAGTGCACCCCTCCAGCCCTGACAGTTACCTGAGCACTTTCACATTCACTACCTTACACACACTTTGGAGATCTCAGAGATCACAATGAAAAAGGCCAAGGACAACAGTCTATGTGAGTGAAGACAAACCACATTTGTTTGGGTGTTAACTAAACACTGATACCCGATAGTGAGACTACTGCTGGCTTACATGTTTCCTTACCATCTACGTTTTATACAGTGATTGGTAACCCCTGCAATCTAAAGTTTACTCATAAGCACATTCAATTATAATAGCTTAAGCAAGTTTTTCACTGTATCACAGAAACGACACTGGGACAGAAAATTAAGCCACAGCGTCATCTTTAAATAGCCATCCAACTTCTTTTTTTAAATTTCAATTATTTGATTTAGATTTTTAATTTTTATTTATTGAAAATCATTTCATCTTTCATACAATACACCCTGACCACAATTTCCACTCCTGCTACTCCTCACAGTTCCATCCTACCTCTGCTTTCCCCTGGATCACCCCCCCACCAACCATCTCCCTTCAGAAGAAAACAGGCTTCCAAGAGATAACAACCAAACAAGACAAAGCAAGATACAAGACAAAGAAAATGCTCTCTCTCATCAAGGACAGACAAAGCAACCCAATAGAAGGAAAGAGTCCCAAGACTTTTATAGATTTATTTTGCACCCACAATGTTTCTAAGAGTACATAAGAAACATAAAAGACAATGACACATTTATGATCAAATTCATGAAAATGTAATCAAGACATACTACCCCGAAGTCTACTGAATATGATCTCAAGAAAGACAACTATGCATAAATAAAAGTAGCTGCACTCGTAGACTTATTCTTCAGTATACGCTACGGATAAAAATTAGACTGTAAATGCTGACATAAAAGAAGCTACATAATGTCGTCCTGTGCTCACAATGCCCTTTGTATGAATTCTAGGAAATACAATAACATAATATGTGAAATGAAAGGGTTTATATTCTGGAGAAAAGATTAGAATGTGGTCTTTGGTAGGCATATTTAAGTTCCATTAAAATCTCTGTGTCATATTCTTATAGATACTTCTATTTTTGAGATAAAATTATCACAGGTCACCAAACTGAACACATTAACTTTTAAGATTCTGTTGTTTGTAGAGTGTATTTTAAACAGTGTATGACTTTAAATAAGAATCTTAATAGTGGACAGATATTGAGTAATATGGTATCATCTCACAATTGACTAAAGTGTTCTATAATGGTTAAAATCAGTTTTACTTAGTAGATACCCTACTATCTAACAAAAAAGACCACAGTGATCCTCTTCACAGGTCATCTTCAGTGTGTAATTTTATAACATTCTATAATGAACACAAAAATCTCCAGTTACTTCATCTTTTGATCAATTTTTGAGGGAAACTTAAAACCTGGGTCAGCAATATAATTTCTGGCCTTGGATCATAATAAGAGTACATGAAAATGCTGCACATCCTTAGATCATGTGCTGCTAAGACTGTTGCTCTCCTCACACATTCAGTAATAGCCTCATCGGTATTTGTGACAAGATATTACTTTTTTCATCTGTAAATAAAGGATTAGGGTATGCTTCTAAACATTAAAACAATAATTTCTCTTGTTGGTGTGTAGGTGTGTGCACACACGTGGCATCAGGAGCTTCAGGTCTGCTGGACTACAGACGTGAACCACCACACCCAATGCTTGACCTGACACGGATTGGACTTACTCATCACATGTGCATGGGCAGTGCTGGTCTCCTCATACTAAATTTACAGCCTGCTAACTAAGCAATAAGAAGAATACACCTAACCCCAAATAAAGGCACTGTGGCTTCAATTCTTACTGGTTATTTATCACTGCTGATGAAGCAATGAAGAGGAAATGGATGACTTTAGTTTGTGGGGAAAGGAAACACCCATGGTTAAGATAGAAACACTCAACACACGATACCTTGGTACTCGACCTCTGATTCGGATCTTCTCTAGACTGCAGAAGTCCTGTCCCCAAGGAAGGTAACTGTGTCTGAAACACAGACACTCGGCCACCCGTGGGAGACATTAGTTTGAAGGCAGCCTGAAGTGCAGGTCCAAGGGCACTGTGCGTTTCTCTGGTATTGATGAACATATTTGGTAATGCGTTCAATAAGTCTTTTATAAGCTGAGGAAAGAGTGAAGGGTGAATTACTGAGAAGGCAAGACGGTTTTCTTCTCTAATACATTCTGCATCACTGGACTGTGAAGAAGTCTCACTAGATACCTTCCTACAGTGTCTAATGACACGGTACCAGTAAACAGAGGTTTACATGGAAACTGCTGATGAAGTAAGTGTCTTGATAACTTTGAAAAAAACAAATTAATCTCACCTCTTTACTTTCATACAGATTCACAAGCAGACTATCCGGTGTGGGCAGAAAAACATCTACAGGGACAGAAACACCCCATCAGCACACAGTCAGGAGAACATCAGAAAGTAGCAAGTTTTGGTTCTACAAAGACACTTGCCATGCACATTGGAATTCTGCGTTAGTAAATACATATACTCCATATATATGTATGTCATATATACACATCCAACACACACATACACACACACAAACACACGTAAAAAGTTAGAACCAAGAATTTCCAAGGTATACCAAATCATGCTCACAGCACATGACAAGATGGACCGTCACATAAGTCAACCCCAGTCTAAAGTCCAGAGCTACAGAGACCACCCTGCTGATGCTTACCATCTATATCAGATACAATCAACATCTGAGGCTGGGATAACCCTTCTTGTAGATTGTAGAAATGAATGGTGCTGTCAAAAGTCATGAATCCTATTCTTGTTCGTGAATCTCCAGGAAGCCTTGTGACAAAAAAAGGCAACTTGAAATTCAAAGTGTTCAGTCACATTGTTCACACAATAATGAAATAGTACATTAAGTCGAAGGATAGCTACACATGACTTTGTACAGGAGACAGAGAGTTTGAACCATACACAAAAAATGACAATGTCAGCAGCCTGTTTTCAGGCAGGAGCATTCACATTAATTTAGGCTCAGAAAGCAAAACAGCCTTCAGGGAGGAGCAACCCAGAACCCAGGTGGTTTCCAGAAACTCAACATTTCCTGCTTTCTCCTAAGGCAGCGGTTCTCAACCTTCCTAAGGCAGCGACCCTTTAATATACAGTTCCTCATGTCACGGTGACCTCACAATAACATTATTTTTATTGCTGCTTCCTAACCATAGTTTTGCTATTGTTATGAATTGTAATGTAAATGTTCTGGTATGCAGGACATCTGATATGTGACCCCTATGAAAGGTCTGTTTGACCCCAAAAAGGGGTTGTAACCCACAGGCTGAGAACCACTGGCCTAAAGCATTGGTTGTTTTATTTGTTTTGAGACCTGGACTTTTGTCACTCAGGCTGGTCTTGAACTTGTGGCTATCCTGACTCAGGTGCTGGATTATGAGATTACCGGAGTGAGACACCACATTTTATTCTCATACTCTTAAATAAAGATGTGCTCTCGCCGGGCAGTGGTGGTGCACGCCTTTAATTCCAGCACTTGGGAGGCAGAGGCAGGTGGATTTCTGAGTTCGAGGCCAGCCTGGTCTACAGAGTGAGTTCCAGGACAGCCAGGGCTACACAGAGAAACCCTGTCTCGAAAACAAAAACAAAAACAAAAACAAAAAGATGTATTCTTCTTTTCTGTCTTAGTATCACAGATCCTTGTATCTGCATAATCAGACACAGTCTCAAGGTCAGTCAAACACAGGAGTGAATGCGCTCTACGGGAAACACTTTTCAGGAAAAACACTAACAATGTTGTTAGACTTTAATGTGTGAATTTTAAACAAAACACAGTTATGAACATCAAAATGATTATTATCAATCACCAGGAAGTTTTCTGTTAGAACTCAGTTTTCAAAACCATACCATGGTCCCAAGAACAACGCCAAGTCCTGCCTGCCGAGTCTCCCTCAGCAACACTCCATACAGAAGCACATCCCCCAGTGCGTCCGTCTGGCTGGACTCACTGCTTATGTAGGTTACATTTTAGAATGCCTTAGAATGTTTGTTTAAAACAAATGATTCCAGGGGTTAGAGATGGCTCAGTGGTTAAGAGCACTTGCTGTTCCTGGGAAAAAGCCAAGTTTGATTCCCAAAACAGTGGCTTACAACACCCTAACTCTAGTTCAGGGTATCCAATGCCCTCTTCTGGTCTCCCTGGATCCCAGGCATGCATGCAGTACACATCATAAAAGAAAGCAAGTCTTCAAAAGATTCAAAAGTAGAATGTGTGTTAAAGCACAACACTTTACTCCTGTTACAGTGACTGATCTGCTTACTCAGATAGGCCCACGGCCAGTCAGAACAGGGAGGAAAACAGTATCCAGTGCCAGTACTGCTCAAGACTTGTCTCTAGAGATTAACGAGCACTCCTTTGAGACGTTCACAACGTCTGCTGGCATTAGTCAGTAACCAGAGTGGAGACTATTTGCCTACCCTAATTTCTGCTAAACTGTTTCTGTAGCACATTCCTCTCTCAGGAGTGTCTCCAGAGTGCTTTCAGGAAACGCTACTACAGTGCTGTACGCTGCTCCCAGGCTAGCTGTCTTTACTTTCCCAGTGTCTATTTTCTAGTGGCATCAAGCAAAAATAACTATTTTCCATTCTCAGTTTTATCCTTTTAATTTTATAGTCTAATCTGTAACTACTCACTTGTCCTCACTGGAATAACCAGGGCTGTCTCCTCATACTTCCCTGAGAGTGCTGGAGGAAGTGGACTGCTGGGGCAGGAGACACGGGAACCTGCTCCACCTACTCAGGTACCTCCAGGGCACTGACCCCAAGGGGAACACAGAGCTCAAGGTCAGACAGGCACAGGGTGTGGCTCAGTGACAGAATGCTGGCCTAATGAGAGGTCCTGGATACCAACCTCTAAAGACTGTACAAACAACTTCTAGTTGGTAAAAATTGTGATTCTTTTCAAAGCTAATGGAAGGATTTCTTCACAATTGCTGGCAGACAAACAGACAAGAGTTAAGAGACTATATACACCTCATGTTGTTTTCTGCTCCAATTTCCACAAGGCAGTATGTGGCTCATGTGAAAATATGCAGAGCACACTCTCTGGCTTCCTAACATTTTCAGCACACACTCAGCTTCAACCTTCCTTTCCTCAAACTTTACAATACAACTAGCTTGGGAAAAAAATGCCTTGCACAGTCACAAATTATAGCTAGATTCTATAAATAATTTTATTTTATTAGTTTTGTTAAACTGACAAAATTATATCCATTATTGTGCAAATGTCTTGAGATGCATCCATACTGTGGAATAACAAAATCTAGCTAATTAATATATATTGTCAACATGTGGCAAGAATACTTAACTCAGCATTTTCAGGAACATACTAGTCAGTCACCAAGTCAACAACAGTTCTGAAGGCCTGCATCTTTTCATGCCAACCACTCACCACCCAGCCAGCCGCTTGCACCCTCCTACATATAGATCAGCTGTGATCTATAGGTACATCAGCCCTGATGTGAGTGAAACCACGTGACATGCATCTCTCAGTGCCCGCTCTCATGTCAGTCAACCTACCATCCCTCAGACTTAGCTACCCTGCCGACAGTCTCATCCCAACTCCTGACACAGTCACTTTGGCTCAGTGCTCAGGACAGCCCATCAGAGGGATAGATAAGATTCAAGTTCTTTCAAAATATTAAAGCATTTATCATTTTATGAATCAGATACCCATCAGCTATTAAATGTAACAACTCATGAAACAGAATCCTTATTCTATAACATTAGGTAAACATAGCAGAATCTAACAAAATTTAGCAAAAAAAAAAAACCCCATAGATTTAAAAGACAACTTCAAACGTATGCACACACTTACATACCCACATAAGAATAAAAAAAAAAATTCTTACTTGTCTAAGTTTTCTAATAAGGACTGGCATAAAACTGCCAAATACCCAGCTTCCACTGCGTTATGAGACACATCTAAAACAAACAAGTAGACGGCAGGCTGAGGAGGCCGGAGCTGTGGGGAAGAAGATAGTTCGTTAGCAGCTGCACTGCCTTCGGTCCTGTCACTAGCATTACTGCATGTATTTACGGAGGAGCTGCACAGGACTACATGGTCGCTAATGAGAACGCACTGCCTTCTTTACTTCTTTTGCAAAGTTCATTTGAGATTAGAACGAAAGGCACTTGTAATGGCTAAGCATGTTAAGTGGTTTGTTTTGTTTTATTTTTTTTTTAAGGAATATTGACTAACATATCTTCTAAAGTAAAAACATGCCAGGTGATTGTTATGTAACGCTAACCTGTCTAAATATTTATTTGTTCCTAAAAAAATTTATATAGTTTTAAAGTTTCTTTCATTCTTAAAATTTATTTATTTTATGTACTTCTGTTACTAATATATAAGCTCAAATTACGTGTACAAGAAGGCTTATTGAAGCTGAGTCACAGAAAGTACTGGAGGGGCACAGCGAGCCTTTCTTTCTCTCCCTTTGTGAGGTCCCCAGTGCTGAGGAATTGAACCCAGGACCTCACAAATGGGAGGCAAGAGCTCCACTGAGCAGCACGCAGTCCACAAGGGCTTTCTTAACATGCCACCCAAAGGCCATGGAATCATACAGCAAAGGTCACAGCCTACTGCACTGCACCTAGATTAAGATTCTAAGGACTCCAGAGCTGAGTACATGTGAGTTCTAAAGCTGGATGGCACAAGAAACTTAGTGTAGTTGAGGTAGAAACTGACATGAAAACTGCAGCTAAGTCATCTTAGGCTGAGTCAACACCACGAATCCACCAGGCCTCAGGCAGGCGTCCCCACTACCTCTCTTCACCTGCATCTCCTCAATGGCCAGCAACCAGAGTAAAAACGATGGGGGGGGGGATATTATTTTTAATAAAAATGAGAAAACAAAGGTGAGCATCATGTAACCTAAAACCTATTTTTAAGTAGTTTGTAAAACCTGGTTTTCTAAGTAGAACAGAGCAACAGAATTTGATGACTGAAGCTGAGGATGGAACAAGTCAGCCATCCACCCTGCTCTCGGTGCTGGAGGGGTCGTTACAGATGGTGACAATTTTAAGACTATTGTTTTGGGCAAAAATATGCACTAGTTTTTTTTCTGTTTGGGGTCCCTTAACTGTAAATGATCACAGTAGTTATTATCCCTGTCCAGAAAGGAGCCACATTCAAGTGGCAATTAACTACGGATGCTGTTTGTTCATAAGCCATGGCTAATGTTTCTAAACAATATAATGCATTCTTCTGGAAGACCAAATCAGATCTGGGAAAAGCTTTCTGTTTGTTACATACAAACTTTCATATTAATATCTTAAAAATTTGGATCAGAACTTACTTAAAACAACTGAATCATTGAATTGTGTCCCACAACCAACAGGGACACCGGATAGTTACCATGTAGTCTGAGGAAGCGATGAACTCCACAGTGGAATTCTGAACTTCTGGCCGTTTATGAGGCTCTCCGTAAGACCGTGTCAGGGGGTTGTACAAAAACTCTTCTGGCACTAGAGGAGCATTAAGAATTCAAGGCACATTTAGCAACACACTGGGAATTGAACACCTTCATCACAATATTTATGAAGATTACTAAAAAAGAAAACCTTTAACACTCCTTTTTCAAGTGTATTTTCTGAGAAAACCAGGACACAGGTTGCCTTTTTCCTTAGACTTGTATCCTAATAATGAACCTCACAGGACATGGGGGGCGGGAGGGGGAGAACGCAGAGAAGCACAACTGGGAAGCGGCTGTAACAGGAAGACACGTGTGCCTACGTATGAGCTCTGTATGAGCTCACTGAACCAAACACCCAGAGGCTGGGTACACGACTCCACCTGAGAGACCAGCCAGTGTCTTTATGTGCCTTTCTACTCCACCTTGTTTTAGTCTGCCCTGTCACTCTCTCTGTGCTCAAGCATATCTTCAGAGACCAGACTGAAGGGTCCCTTGCCTGTGTTGTCTCCATTAAATGTCATGAAAGCTCTTTTTAGGCAATGAGGGAGATGTCAGAAAAGACAGTGAAAGACTTCCTTTTAGAACCTGAGACTCACCGTCATTCACTCTATAGCACAGGTTGCACTTCCATCTCCGCTGATCGATGAAGGACACGAATGGGTTGATGTACGTCCGACAGGACCGGCACCTCACAATGGTGTTTGAGGTTATCACTGGCAATTGCTGCAAGACAAAGTAGAGACGCTGCTGCAGCACAAACACCTCAGGACAATCAGGACACAAACATACCCATTCCACGTATAAGACCAGGCAAAGGGATCAGGCAGAGGAGGCTGCTGCACGGCTGACAGCTCTCCCACAGCAGATGAGAACAGAAAGAAGCCAATCCCACAGAAAATACACTCTACCCTTAGTTTGGAAAAAAATTTTGTAGTTAGTCAATTCAGCAAACATAAAACACATTAAAATGTCATATACTATTCTATGTCCCCGAACCCATCTGTCACCATTTTATATGCTTCATTTGGGATTAAAAAAAAAATTCAATACAAAATTTTTGTATTTCATGTTCAGCACTATTATTTGATCATAGTAACATCCACATATCACTTGTGAGGAACAAACAGAAAATAAAATTAACTGAAAATGAAAAAAATTAAAGTACTCATAATTTTAGATCCCATAGGATATCACTATTAATCTTCAGTGTACATATTTCTAAAAGACATCCTATGTGGGATCTGTACTTAAAGAACTGGGTAGCAGGCATAGTCACGTCTGTCTTTAACCCCAGCACTCAGGAGGCAGAATCGGGTGGGTTTATGTGAGTTTATGACCCATCTAGTATACATAGTGAGACCCTATCCCCAAAACACAAAAGAAAAGCAAAAACAACAAAAAAAGAAAAACTCTCAGCTATGCAGGGAAGAAATTAACTGTCTTGGTTTAATGATGAAGGCTGTAACTGTTTAAATTACATCGAATTTACTGACTGACTAAATTCCCAGGACTGGCTATGCATGATAATTATTTTCTATCCACTGATACTTTCCATCCAGCCTAACAGGCAAGCATCCCACAGAAAAAGAATGTGACAGGAAAATGCAGCTTAAGTACAAATGCCTCTGGCTAAATATTTTTCTGAACTTTAAAATTTTAATTTTAGTTTTCTTGGCTAACTAGGCTGTTTTGTTAGCTACTGCTAACGTTACCTGCAAGAAATGACAAAAAAAAAATGTGTAAGATTCTAGCAAAGTGGCTATTAACTCAAACACACTGTAGAGATGCAAACAACTGCCTTCATTCCGCAGACTCGACATTCGCAGACTCCCCACTGTCACAGGTTATTTAATTTCAACCAGATAACTCTCTGCTCTACCTGGACATAACTCTTGAAGTTTAAGCATCATCCGTGGTAGCTGGTTCAAAGTGAGGCCCAGACTTTAATACAGAATGCCTCTACTAACTGTAGAGGGAAGTAACTGTGCTTAGTGCCTCACAGAACCAGACTGATTCTATGTCAGTCAGGCAACACACAGCTCTGGTTCACATCTGTCCCACTTTGGAGACCCAGGGTGTGGCCACTCCACACCAGCACCCAAAACAAAGCAGCTACTCAGAAGACAAGTGTTGACTTGAATCTTACAGAAACAGTTAATTGTTAAAAGAAAGGTATTACATTTATTTATTTTTATCCTGAATGGGCCACGGTATGTGGGAATGTGTGTGGGTGTGCCTGACAAAGCCTGAATGTGGAGGTCAGGGGACAACTTTTGAGAATCGACTCTTTCCTTCTACCACAATCAATCAACAACCCAGAAATGGTTATTTCCAACTCTAATAAAATAAGACAAACATTCTTAGGAAACAAAATAATCTGGATACCTTACACATGTATCAGAACCTAAATACTTAAAATATACTTTACCGTCAGGTCTCTGAAGGGATGCAACAACAATCCTAAAGGAAGCTTAGCTTTATTCAGTAAAGCCTGTGTCTGTGGGATACTGGTCAAGGTACATCGAAAGGAACTGAAAAGACACAACCATGCAGTATGTTAGCTAACGTGAGAACTGCACCCTCGAAGACCTGAGTGACAACTACTGAGGCAGGCTACTACAGCTATTAGCAGGAAGGAAATTACTCAGCCAGGCATGTATAGGACAGCTATCGAAAGACCTAGACCAAGGACCCGACATTTCACTGTTGAAAGTACAACATATTCTAACTATAACAGTGAGTTCACTGTACGGCATAAGTAGGAGCTACAGAAACCGCCACTGAAGGCGCCCTGTTCCCCATGCCATCTCCACTTACCTCATCTTCCCCTCTGACCTTGTTCTCACCACAAGACTCATCCAGCTACTGCTTCTTCAGGAGCCCTGGCCTTAAGCCCCACAGTATGAGTGGTGGTTTCTACCTGAGCTCTGCGGCACATTCCTGCTGTGCCGAACACTAGGGACAGGGAGCAGGCCTGTGATTCCCTGAACACACTTTGCTGCCTCACTTAGCTTAGATCGTTTTCCCAGGGGCGCTTAGGGTAGTCTCCCACCAGTCTCCTTACATCCATCCATCCTTCCTACAGCATGTAATAAGTTCTGTGATTCCACAGAGCTCTAGAGAGTTGTTTTGTGAACTGCCTTTCTCATAACTCAGAAGGCAACTAAGAAGGCAAGGATGGACCTTATGTGTATGTGTGTGCCATTACTGCAGGCTCCAGTGCCTCTAATCCAAAAATACAAAATAAAGAAGGCTCCACCCAAAATGTGTGCAAAGACAGGATGCTTAGGTTTCAGACGATGGAGTATTTCAGGCTTCCCAAATAATGCTGGCCAAGGAAGTCCATGAAAATAATCCGAAAGCTGGAAGCTCTTGCTTGGCGGCTTGAAGCATTTTAGAGAAAGATTACTCAGCCTGAATTCCTTACCTGATGACATCACTGACACTTGAAGTGCCCTAAACCCAGAACCACAGGAGAATATCTGAGTCTGCCCTGACCTAAAGCCAGTACTAATCACTCTTTTTAATTTTAAAGGGAGCTGCTTTTTAAAAAGTAAACAAAACAACACACACAGACACACAGAGACACACACAGACACACAGACAGACACACACACACACACACACACACACACACACACACGCATCATACATCATTTATATATTCCTGTAGGATTTATATATTCAGATGCTAAGTAGCCCGGGAAGACCTTTAACTTGAAATCATCCTGACTCAGCATTCCAAGCATCCACTACTGCAGCCAGCCAAGATCTCGTACACACTCACCCGCTACACTCACGTCCTAGAAAATGTGTAACCACTCATTAACGCAAGGCCATAATCAACCCAACAGCTTAGAACTGGGACAGACAGCTGCTCTCAGCCTGCAATCCTTGGTGTGCTATGCTTTTATGGAAATCACCGTAGTATTGCCTTCAGAAGTCATGGGTCAGTGGTGGTAGGAGAAGGAAACCTGTGTTTAATTCTATGTAATATTCTGGCTGAGAAAGAGGACCTCCATCTCCTTCAATTACGGAAAAGGTGGAAAGTCACTGCCTTAGGAAAAGAAGAACACTGGCTCTAAGGATGACGGATTTATCGTGTGAGGAAGAAGACAATGCTCTCCTGACATTCGAGGTCTACGCTGTGCAGAGAAGAAACTGGAGGAGCAGAGCGTAACCTGTGAAGCATGGGTGTGGAGGGGAGGCACTGAGAGCAGGTAAAAGAGCAATCAACAGCCGGGGAGGCCCTGGGCCGAAAGTACAGAGCCCACTAACCAACTCAGAGGCACATCAAGGCATGGAGACACCAGCTACACTTCTCCAGGAGGCAAGGATGTTCTCAGTGAAGGAAGACCCTACGTGAATTCATGCTGCTCCAATAAACTGGGGGTTCTATACTGATTGAGAAAAGAAAATTCAGAGAAAAACTATTTATCTAAACTTATTCTTGGAATTACATTAGTGAGATTTACGTCATTTTCAAGAAAAGCCAAAGAAAGAATTTTCCAAAGGTTCTGGGGAGATGGTTCAGCAATAAGAGAGCTTGCTATGCAAGCATGAGGAGCTGAGTTCAAATCCTCAGTAGTCATGTAAAAGAGCAGGAGTGGGCACGTGTGCCTGCTGTGGGAAGTGGAGGCAGGGAGATTGCTGAGGTGTGCTGACTGCCAGCTTAGCTCTAGTGAATGGGTGTCTCCAAGGGATACAGCAGAGAGATAGAGCAGGATGCCTGATGTGTGTCTATGGTACCATCACCCCAACACATGTACAGAGTATCACATACATATACACCACCCCAACACAAATACAGTGTACCACATACATATATACCACCACCCCAACACATGTACAGTGTACCATATACGCATACACCACCCCAACATATGTACAGTGCACCATATACACACACCCCCAGCCCAACACACACAGAGAGGAAAGCTTATATGTACTTCTATACAAACTCAAACAGAAAAGCCCATATGAACCAAACTTCCAATCAAGGGACCAATACCATACTGCTGATTATTTCTGGGACTCAGGTGCTGTTTTCATTCAAGCTCTCTTACTGTAAAGATGCTGTAAAATAAAGAGTACCTACTCTGGGCTACAGTTTAACTTGTTGAGTTCTGCACTCAAGTTGGGTACAGGAGCCCAAATAGGTGTTGCAGGTAAGATATTCTTCTCCTGGGTGAGGTTTACAGGTCTTAGGCTTTCTGGCTGTGGAGAACTCTGCAGGCTTAGTCCTCCTAGACCTGAGGACAGCTGGTTCACCCCTGGGTAATGCTGAGAGAGAAATTCAAGGCAAAAGGAAAATTTTTACAACACGTATGAAAAAAGTTTCGGAATACTAGATTTTAATGCAAAGGAAACTCAAGATATTGAGAAAATGTATATCTGGTTTTAGAGTCATATCTTAACAAAACAGTCAATTTAAAGCATATTAAACATTTCAAAGCAAAAACAATTTCATTCATAATGTCATACTGTTTAACATCAAAAAATAGAGTTTCCATCACATAGAGACAGTAAATGTTGAAGCATTTCAAGTGCCCCCAGTTTCCAGGAGAAGCTGATGCCTCAGAGCAGAGGCTCTCAATCTTCCTAAGGCGGTGACCCTATGACACAGTTCCTCATGTTGTGGGGACCCCAACCATAAAATTATTTCTGTTGCTACTTCATAACTGTAATTTTGCTTCTGTTATGGACCATAATGTAAATACCTGATATGTGACCCTATGAAAGAAAGGGTTGTTCAATCCTCAAAGGGGTTGCAACCCACAGGCTGAGCACCACTGCCAGAGGACGCACGTGTGTCTAGAGTTCTCCTCTGCTGCTTTCTGCTCCTGTGTTACGCTTGTAGTATTACTATGAATTCACAGCTGTTTATTCACTCAAAGTAATTTAATGAATCACTGTCATATTTTAAAACTACTCAAGCTTTGAGTTAAGTCAAAACTGACCAAAACAGTACCTATATTTATATTTCCTTTAGGGCTATTTGCATGACTAGGTTTGGGTTTTTTTTTGTTTTGTTTTATGAACTTTCCCTCAAAATACAAAATACTGTATTTACACAACAACAAAAATATTCAGATGATATAAAAAGCAATCCTTAAAGTTCAAGAAACCAAGCCAAGTTCTAGTACCATGAAAAAAATTGTTTTAACTAATTTTACTGACACTTGGGGTACATATCTAAGGACAAATATTATGACAAGACAAATCTTTCACTTTAATATGTGATTTGGCTTAATTTGATTTGATTTAATATGTGAAATGGCTTTTCTGCATTTTCTAATCACTTTTGTAAACTTAAACTTAAATTTCATTTTGTGTATGAATGTTTTGTTTGCATGTATGTCTATACACCACTTGTATGCTTGGTGACCTCAGAGACCAGAAGAGGGCATTAGATTCCCTGGAACTGGAGTTGTGTGCCACAGTGTAAGTGCTGGGAGTTGAACCCAGGTCCTCTGTAAGAACAGGCAGTGCTCAAACTACTAAACTATCTCTCCGGCACCAACAAAACAAATCTTACATTTAATAATTTTACACTCATAATAAAAACTGATATAATTTTGAAATAATTTAAATATATCAGGAGTATATTAAGTATAGTCTATATTCTATTCTGTAACCTACAAATGATAGTTTCACTCAACTATGGGCCAAAAATTGTATTATTTTGATATGAAAATGTTACAAAAAATATTCAGGGATATCTCATTTTACTTTTCACCTGTAGTCAACATTTTAAATTAGTTTTTCATTTAGTTCTTTTATTTAGTGTTTGTGTCACTCTAACCACAAACTTTTTGACAAAGGACAAAAAAATAAGGAGTACACTTTGTGTCTGTATATAGTTATCTTCCACATTCCTTAGTACAGAGACCAAGGTTCACTACAGGAATGCACTAATTCTAACTAATACATATAGAATGATAACTTGAGGAAAAACACTATCTTACCACCCACTCAGGTAATGGTCATCTGGAATAGAAGATATAAAGATACCACCAAATGGTTAAACCCACTAGTTAAAACTTAGTGATTAAAAACTGCATGGTATTGGTACAGAGACAGGCAGGAAGATCAATGGAGAATTGAAGACCCAAAAATGAACCCACACACCTATGGTCACTTGATCTTTGACAAAGGAGCTAAAAACGTCTGGTGGAAAAAGGACAGCATTTTCAACAAACGATGTTGGTTCAACTGGAGGACAGTGTGAAGAAGAACACAAATCAATCCATTCTTATCTCCTTGTACAAAGCTCAAGTTCAAGTGGATAAAGGACCTTCACATAAAACCAGACACACTGAAACTAATAGAAGAGAAGATGGGGAAGACCCTCGAATACCTGGGCACAGGGGAAAAGTTCCTGAACAGAACACCAATGGCTTATGCTCTAAGATCAAGAACTGACAAATGGGACCTCACAAAATTGCAAAGTTTCTGTAAGGCAAAGGACACTGTCAATAGGACAAAATGGCAACCAACAGATTGGGAAAAGACCTTTACCAGTCCTACATCCAGTAGAGGGCTAATATCCAATATATACAAAGAACTCAAGAAATTAGACTCAGACAACCAAATAATCCTATTAAAAATGGAGTACAGAGCTAAACAAAGAATTCTCAACTGAGAAAACTTGAATGGCTGAGAAACACCTAAAGAAATGTTCAGCATCCTTAGTTATCAGGAAAATGCAAATCAAAACAACCCTGAGATTCCACCTCATACCAGTGAGAATGGCTAAGATAAAAAAACTCAGGTAATAGCAGATGCTGGCAAGGATGTGGAGAAAGAGGAACACTCCTCCATTGTTGATGGGATTGCAAGATGGTACAACCACTCTGCAAATCAGTCTGGCGGTTCCTCAGAAAATTGGACATAGCATTACCTGAGGACTCAGCTATACCAGTCCTGGGCATATACCCAGAAGATGCTCCAACATATAAAAAGGACACATGTTCCATTATGTTCATAGCAGCCTTATTTATAAAAGCCAGAAGCTGGAAAGAACCCAGATGTCTTTCAGTAGAGGAATGATACAAAAAATGTGGTACAGTTACACAATGGAATATTACTCAGCTATTAAAAACAATGAATTTGAGAAATTCTTAGGTAAATGGATGAAACTAGAAAATATCATCCTGAGTGAGGTAACCCAATCACAAAAGAACACACATGGAATTCACTCACTGATAATTGGATATTTAGCCCAAAAGTTCATAATACCCAAGATACAACTCACAGACCACATGAAGCTCATGAAGAAGGAAGACCAAAGTGTGGGTGCTTCAGTCCTTCTTAGAAGGAGTAACAAAATACTCATGGGAGCATATATGGAGACAAAGCATGGAACAGAAACTGAAGGAGGAGGAGTCTGGAGACTGTCCCACCTGGGTATCCATCCCATGTGCAGTCAAAGGTAGATGATGATGTAGATGCCAGCAAGTGTATGCTGACGGGAGTCTGATATAGCTGTCTCCTTAGAGGTCTGTCAGAGCCTGACATATACAGAGGTGGATGCTCACAGCTAACCATTGAACTGATCATGGAGGTGTGAGAGAGACGACTGAAGTAGCTGAAAGAGTTTGCGGCCCCATGAGGAGAGCAACAATACCAACCAACCAGAGCCCCCAGGGTCTAAACTACCAGCCTGGGAGCACATAGGGAGGAACCCATGGCTCCAGCTGTATATGTAGGGGAGGATGGCCCTGTTGGGCATAGGTGGGAGAGGAGATCCTTGGTCCCATGAAGGCTGGATGCCCAGTGTGGGGGAATTCGAGGGTGGGGAGGTGGGAGTGGGGGGTAGGAGTTGGGGGACATCCTCATAGAAGCAGGAGGAGGGAGGATGGGACAGAGGGTTCCTGGGGGGGGAGGGGGAATGGGGAAAGGGGATAAAATTTGAAATGTAAATAAAATATCAAAAAAAAAAACAACTTAATGAGGACAGTTCAAATGAACAGGAGGTCACCGGGCTAAGCATTAGACAATTCTCACAGGTTAGCAAGTGAGGCAGAGAGTAGGTGACATCAAGTGTCCTAGGTTACGTCAAGAGTTCCTAATCAGGCCTATGTAAAGAAATAACAGCTGTACTAAGAATCATGAATATATATTGATATATAAATACAAGATCAAAGACAACATGAATATATGATTACCATAATCATGAGCCTATGATTCTTATATGAATATGATCAAGCTCCTGGATCAGAGGAAACGGAGCAGAGGTAGCAGTAAATGACAGGACAGCAAAACGAAGCAGTGAGCAGTGCAGACCACTCTTCAGGGCTGCTGCCTCAGCCTCCATCAGATCCAAGGCATACATTCAAACTGTAAAGTTTGTTTCAAATTAAAATGATAATTATAACACAAAAGCAAACATAGTAGCCGTTAAGTTATTTGGCTAATAGTTTAAACAATCAAATATAAAAGGGCATTTCTAAGATAACTGGGGAAATTTGTATATGCACTGAACTGTAACAGCATTTAGAAATGATTCTTCCTTTTGTTGGCTATCCAAGAAAGGTCTTTATCCAAAATTCTCTGCAATAAAGGGTGGTGGAAGAACAAAGACCATGGGGCACCTTCCTGAGGGTTGAAAAGCGGGGCCTTTCTCACCACGTAAACGAAAGCCACTGCCAGTCATTACAAAGAAAGTCTTTAGATTTCATATCTGAACCACTGGATCACACAGAATGCAACATTTAAAAGGATTTCAGTTGTATCACAGAAGGCTCCTTAAAGCTACAGTATATATTCTCAGGCCAGCAGGATGGCTCAGCAGGTAAAGGCGCTTGCCATGCAAGCCTAGTGATCTGAGTTCAATGACTAGGATCCATGGAGAGGTGGAAGGAGAGAATCTGCTCCATAAAGTTGTCCTCTGACCTCTACTTGTGCACATTCACACTAACACTGTCTCTATATACTTATATATATATATAATATGTATATACATATGTAAACATGGTATCTATCTATGTATCTATCTATGTATCTATGTATCTATCTATGTATCTATGTATCTATCTATGCATCTATGTATCTATCTATGTATCTATCTATGTATCTATGTATGTATCTATGTATGTATCTATGTATCTATCTATGTATCTATCTATGTATCTATGTATCTATCTATCTATGTATCTATCTATGTATCTATGTATCTATCTATCTATCTATCTATCTATCTATCTATCTATCTATCTATCTAATACACTTAAAATGCTTTGGCCATTTCACTCATTTCCCTGCTTTATTTTCCATTTAATAAATAAAAATGAGAACTATTTAGCATACTCCCACTCTAGCCTCATTCACTTGAACCACAGGTCTTCAGTTGGTGGCACTATCAGTGAGTGCAGTTGATAGAACTTTGAAGGCCATGAAGACTTCCTAGAGGACCTCAGTCATGGGGAGCTGCCTTGACATCACCTCTCCTCACTTGCAGTTTGTTCTTTTGGTTCCCGTGTCGTGAGATGTGATCAGACAGCTTTCTGCTGTCCGCCTCATGTCAGGCACAGCTCCCTCACTACTCTGACTCCCCTCCAGAATCGTAAGCCGAAGGAAACTCTCTTCCGTAAGTCGATTTTGGTCATAGCATCTTAATCACAACAACAGAAAAATACCTACCACAGCCACTGAACACACAAACTAGAGAACAATTCTGTTCATGAAGATTCTCACAGGGTCATTTTTGTATTAGACTCCAAATAAAGAACAGAGGCTAAAATAAATACTAAATTACATTCTCTTATTTTCTGAGGTAACTGTCAGCTTAGCAAGATGAAAAATTTTAAAGCTATCATTAGGGGCTGTAGAAGTGGCTCAACAATTGAGAGCACTGGCTCTTCCAGAGGACCCAACTTCACTTCCCAGGATTCACACTGGGAAGCTCACTACTGCCTACAGCTCCAGCTCAGGAAACCCAGCGCCCTCTGCTGGGCTCTGTAGTTATCTGTACATACATGGCAAACATACAGACGCATGTATGTATGTTTAAACGTAAGTTTTAAATTACCATTTAAATTTCCTGATTATAAACACTGGACAAAAAAAATGCAAAAACCTAAAGAAAACTCAAGCTACTCACTTTTCATCCAGATTCCAACTCATTAGATTCAGATTATCAGAGACTGCTCCAATGGATACAACTTTTATCAGCTTATCACACAGGACTGAATACACACCTGGGAATATCCAGAATACGCTGGGCCGCTGGGATGTGCTGCAGGGGTGGGGGGTGGTGCTGCATTCTGATAGGCAGGCTGCAGAGTTGGGTAGCCATAGCCAAAGGGCTTTGCTACCTTTGGCGGCTGAGCAGCAGCAGGAGTGGGGGCTGCAGACAGAGCCTGGGCGAGGGAGGAGTTAGGTTCCGCGGCACGATCTGGAACAGGGCTGCTTGCTGAAGAAGAATGCATATCTACAAAAAAAAAAAAATTAGGTGTTCACAACCCAAAATTCGGTTGGTAAGCAGTAACCTTCGGCGTTCTTTTCTTTTCAGAATGTTTTACTGTGACAAATGAAGAACACATATCAACTTGAAAGAGAAGATCACTAAGTCCATGTACACACTGACTTAAATAACTATCAATATTCTGTCAATCTTATTTTATGCATTGCTTTGCCTATGCATAATTTCAATAACAAATGCCTCAGATGTTACTCCTAACAATGACAGACACAGCTAACACAGTACTGTATATTTTTGGTTTTCAATTCTCCCAGGAGGAATGGGACTAAGAAGCAGAAAATAAACAGCAGAATTAAAATTAAAAATTAGTTCATTTGACCCTTAATGTAAAATGTCCATGAAAGAAATGGCATATTCCTATAATACCCTAGAAATATGTATTATCTGCATAAGTAAACTGTGGGTAGAATATAAAATATTGTCCTCAACTTCTAGAACAACATCTGGGATCAATAAGTGACTAAGAAAATTTAGTGACTGGATGTTCTTCATTTTTATTTAAACTTAAAAGCAAAAATTCCAGTAAAACTGGAAAACTTGGCAAAATATGTGTGTGTGACCAGTGTAAGATTTTGGTATTGACTTGGTCTTACTTTAAATCAATCTTTAAGTTATAATCTCTTGATCTTTTTATATCAAAAATGGTATTTCTTACCAGTTAAGAGTCTGCATAAACATGGACTAAAAAGTACATGACTTAATAAAAATTTATCATTTAAAAGTTCTCTTGAAGAATCCAACTTTTTATTGACTGTGTTTGAATTTAGGAGACACCTGTAGATAGGTCTGCCCCCCCCCCCCCCCCCCCCATTAATTCCTTGGACAAAAAATGCTCGACCACAAAAGACTAAGTTTTTTACACTTTGTGTTTCAAAAGTAAGAGAGAGCTATACACTAAGCTGAGAGGATTACATTTTTCTACTGATTCATGGTATTGACAGTGAATAGTGTGTTAGGTACAGAACGGTACAGCTTCAGCTAAATTTCATCCTAGTGAAAGTGATATTATCAAAGTGATGAGGGACCAGAAGGACAAAGCCATCTGGGCTGTCGCTCTAAACACTGATAAGTCATGAAGGGACAGAGTGTGCCACTGTGTGGGTGACAGGAGACAGCAGCACTGGAAGACTGCAGCCTAAGTTCTACTACAATGAAATGGCGTACAACAGCTTGTTTTCAGTTAACACCATCCACTGCCCCTCTGTTCTCATGTAATGAGGTTCTTTCCAGATATAATTAAGAATGACGGCTTCAGAGCACTCACTGTCTCTCACAGAGGAAACAGGGTCAATTCCAGAGGCTCACGACCCTCTGCACCTCCAGTTCTAGGAAACACAACCCTCTATTCTGACTAGGAATGCAGGGTACAAAATATACGCAGGTAAAACTTTCTTATACATTTAGAAAAAAATTAGAAAACTAGCAATGTCTCTAAGACGTGCCCCCTGGGTCTACCTGGCTTTTTACCAAGTGGAGGCGTCAGGAACCACAAGGGAAGGAGCCCAACACACACTCAGGGTTAGCTGGGAGGGACTCAAGGACCCGTGCGAATCAACAGCACAATTTAAGGAGCTGTTTCATTCACTGCCAAATGGTTTTTTTTTTTTTTTAGAAAGAGAAAAGAAAAAAACAAAACAACAAATGTCTTCAGGTAGCCAGAAACAACATGAATGGTTGTCATATTACTAGATTATAGCTGAGAAACGCCAGGAAAAATATCTTTGCTGTTGTTAAAAATGCAGCCTACTGTATGTCTTCAGTTGCCTTTGCCCTGATGCAGCCAGTAACCTAAATGAACAGTGAGCAAGCTCTCAACAGCTTACCCGGGTAGCTGCCTCCTTCCAGGGCATCGTAACTGTTGGGCAAGGGTGAGGCGCTGCTGGTGGTAGAAGAGCTGTCAACACCTAAAAGGAAACCAAACACAGGCTAAGTTCAGAGTGGTGGTGCACCTCACGGTGACAGCTGTCACCGTGAATAAAGTCGATGCTGCTCAACTAAAAACACTCCCAACTCTGGTGCCAAATTAAAATGGCTAATGATTTTGAGAGCACTCTCACACACACAATGACTGATGTTTTAAAAGACAGACAGAAGACACAGAGAAAAACACACACACATGCGTGCACACACGCACACACACACACACACACACACACACACACACACACACACACACATACACAGACTATACGAATGGCTCAGCAGGTAAAAGCACTTGCCATCAATCTGACCACTTGACTACCTGAGTTTGATCCTAAGAACAAGAAAACTAACTCTGGGAACTTACAATGACCTCAACATACTGGCACATGCCCACCTTGACAAAAACACAAGTCTAATTTAAAAAAAATTTTTTTAATGAATAAGAAATAACAAATAACAGTGGGGAGACTACATAGCTGATGAGTGGAATAAAATTTAGCTACACATCAACTTCAAGAATAAACATCAAACTATAAAAATAAGCAAATAAAAACTTAGGGCTAGCAGCTATTTTAATGGAATCACACCTGAAATGGAGCTGACTCACACATTCCTAAAAGACTCTGGAGCTGAAGAGATGGCTTAACAGCTAAGCGATCTCAGAGAGGACCTAGGCTGGATTCCCAGCACCCACATGATGACTACTAATTAGCTGTGACTCCAGTTCAGGGATCCGATGTCTCTTCTGACCTCTATGAGCACACAGACATGTGGTACACATATACACATGAAAGTAAAACACTCATACACATAAAAAAAAAAACACACCAAAAAATGAAAACAAGAAGACTTTATGGCTTGAGTTTCTTCCAGCATAACATGAAAGTATTTTGGTGTTTCCATTTATCCATGTGCAGAGATTAAACAACACTCGCCATACTGACTAAGAAAATATAAATGGAAGCCATGCTCATAGACATAAACATCAGACAATAGGAACTTACGGTTTGTGACCACTCAAACCGGTTAGATTAAGAAAAGCTGAGAGGTGCTAGGACACATGGGAGAATAGAACATAAGAGACAGTTCCTTCATTCATTCACTCAACATATACTTCATTGGGAAGCTCAGGTAAATACACTGCAGTTTACACAGATAAACACAGTAGAAAATGCACGTGGCTCCAATCTTGAGACCAAAGTGACAATATTCTCTGGTAGAGCATTTTCCCTGGCTCTTAACTGACAAACAACCAGGATTTTAGTTTTTCCTTTTTTTAAAAAGTGTGTTTGTTTTCCCTTTCCATCAAGTACTGATCACATGGTGAGCACACCTCGTCATGCCTCCCTCCACGGGCTCCCTTTGTTCAGTCTTACTTTTGCCTTCATGTCGTTTATATGTGTGTGAATTTATAACACTCTATGAATCATGGAGGGGAGGAAACACACACATGTCTTTCTAGGACTGGTTTAATTCACATGATTTGATTATCTCCAGTTACATTCATTTTCTCTGCAAACAACTCTTTATGACTGGAAAAAAAAACCCTCCATGTACATAAAAATCATTTTTAATTTACCTAATTCCTATGTTGTTGCACACCTTAACTTGATTTTTTAAAGCTGTATGTAAAAAGAATGGGCATGTATAGTTATCTTTCTCTGAACAGCTTTTAGATAACCTTAAGAATTAACTGGATCAACTAAGGGCACGACTGCCAGTTACTTGTATAGGGATGCTTTATTCTCTGTCAAGAATATGATTTCAAGGCAGAAGACCACAGGCACAGAGTTTGTCCTTCAGCTGTCACATGGCTAACTGGACGGCTCAGGAGGAGAACCACTTGCCATCAGTCTGAGCACTTGAGTACCCCGAATGCAGTACTAGCTGTAGTTTATTAAGCCCTCCTCTTTGGTGATAGGTATTAAACTCGGTATACACATGCCACTTCCAGTTTTACTGGAAAGTAATAGTTTTTCTGTTTGTCCACATATCTAACTCGAGTACAATGCTGGCAATGCTGGTGTATAGGGTCGAAGTCTCAGTGTTGGGCACAGTGGCACATCTATAAAACTGGCACTCAGGAGGCTGAATGCTCAACTTGAGCTTGGGCTACCTAGTGGGATCCTGTCACCAAAACAGAACAAAAAGAATCAGAGTACTAGTGTTGGAAGCAGGTGTGAGGGTGCATGCTGTAATTCTAGCACTCAGGAAGCGGAGGGAGAAGGACCATCACTTGTCTTAACTACATAACAAGACCCTATCACAAAACACACAGTAATCAAACAAAAACACACATAAACACAAATAATTGCCAACAGGTAATGGCTACATAAAATGCACTGTGTCTAGAATAATAAAGTATGAAGTATTCATACTTGCTACAAGGTAAACACATCTTGAAAACATGCTAGCAGAAAAAAGGCCAGGCCAAAAAGGAGAATATATAACATACTCCATACAGTATGGTTCTATTTCAGTGAGTCTCTAGAATATGCAAGCGTACAGAATCAGAGGGTACACTGGTGGCCAGTGAGGGCTGAGGGGAGAGGAAGAGGAAGAGGAAGAGGCATGGCTCAATGGGTACAGGGTTCTCCTTTGGTGTGACAAAAACGTTTAGCAACCTACTTTAGCACACCCAAAAGCTGGCCAGCACCAGAAGAGAGTTGCAGCTGCACAGTACAGGAGGGATACTGTAAAACGCACTATGGCCCAAGTGTTTGTTAAAAGCACACAACTGGCGAGCACAGAACCCTCCACTATACTGGGTACATGAAAGGCAGTGAACACATCAAACAATGTTCAGCATCACACGCTACCGGGACAATAGAAATCAAAGCAGGACACAGTACCACCTTCACATCCACCAAGACAGCCAACCCCAAAAAGATCCGTGATAGGATTTTTTGAGTAAGAATGCAGAAAAACTGGAAACTTCATGAAATTGCAGAATAGTGTAGCTACTTTAGAAAACATTATGACAGCTTCTACAAATAGTTACTATATGACCAAAGAAACGTCATAAGATAAATGAAAACAAACCACACAAATACTTACTGACAAGCATTCATAGAAGCACTACTTATCACAGCCAAAAGATGGAAACAACCAGTGTCTACCAACTGGGGAACAGGTAAATAAAAATGACGAACAAAACAGACTGGCTCTTCAACGGCGAAAAGCGATAGAGCGCTGATGTGGGGCCAACGTGGATGAGCTCACACACTGTGCTCAGAGAAAGAAGCCAGTCACAGAATCAATAACACAACTCAACAACCAATCAGCAGGTGCTTGAGCTGAGCTGATGAGAAAGGCAGAATGGGAAGTGACTCCTAAAAGGTAAGGAGGTTCTCTTTTGAAGTGATCAGAATGTTCTGGAATACTGGTGGGTAATAAAGTAAGAAGACAGTAAAACTTGCTGAGCAGTAATTTAAGTAAGCTAATTTTATCGTATGTGAGTTATACCTCAATAAGACAGCTATAAAGTACCATGGTAAGGCAAAAGGCAGACCTCTATGAGTTCAAGGCCAGCCTAGCTTATGTAGCGAGTTCCAAGCCAGACAAGGCTACAGGATGAGACTGTATCTCAAAACAAACACCAACAACAATCTATGGTATGCTCTATGACCAAGAAAAAGGTTTTAAATGTAACTAATTAGAAATAATCATTCTTGCTGGGTGTTTAATCCTAGTACTCAGGAGACAGAATCTGTGAGTCTGAGGCCAGTAGACCTATATAACTCCAAGCCAACCAATGCTACACAGTGAGACTCCCCTTCAAAAAAACTGCAAGAGGAGGAAATCATAATAATTATTGAGGCTGGAGATGGTTCAGTGGCTAAGAGCACTTGCTATTCTTATAGAAGACCTGGGTGACTCCATTCCCAGAATTCATATGGTGACTTAAAACTGCATAACTCCAGTACCAGAGGATCCAGTGCCCTCTTCTGGCCTCCTTGGGTCTCAGGCACACATGCAGTGCACATATACTTGGGCTAAATACTTATAAACATTTAATAACTCTGAGACTGGAGAGATGGCTCAGCTGTTAAGAACACTGCCTGCTCTTCCAGAGAATCCAAGTTCTATCCCAGCACCTCCAGTGGTTCACAAATAAATCTGTAGTTACAGGGGATTCAACACCCTTTGCTGACCTCTGTGTGGAACAGGCTCTTCCACCCAAGCCTAATACCCTGAGTTAGACTGCCCAAGGCCAATGTGGCAGAAAGAGATTATTGATTCCCACAGGTTGCCTTTGATCTCCACAATATGCTGTGGCATATATTCACTCCACATAAACGCACACTTATAAATGAATGCCTTTTTGAAATATAAATCTTAAAACAAAAGCAAAATAATTATTCTTGAAAAAAAGTAAAGCCAAAAATTAGGATATTTTTATCAAGTTATTAAAGATCATATGTCTATTTAATCATGAATATGAGGCTCTTTCATGGCAAGTTAAATGTTAAAATTTTAGCATCTTAAATAAAATCTATTCTTTTTGAAGTAGACTCAAAGTCCCACCGCTATCCCAGAAGCTATTTGCAACTGGTATCTGCTGAGAAGGGGAAATCAGTTTTTTTCTTATTTTTTT
>NW_021627622.1:0-3071 GCF_004785775.1 Grammomys surdaster | reverse complement strand
AGAAGGAGAAGGAGAAGGAGAAGGAGAAGGAGAAGGAGAAGGAGAAGGACAGAAAAGAAAAGAAAAGAAAAGAAAAGAAAAGAAAAGAAAAGAAAAGAAAAAGAAAAAGAAATTACTTGGCATCTGGTCTTCACGTCCCCACGACCACCATGACTCTGCGGAGTTCCCTCATCTTTCCCCTACAGCATGGCAACATTTTCCCATCTTCCTCAGTCAGCAGCCTGCAGGAGTTAACAAGGGGGAATCTTTTCAAAGCAGCACCCAGAACCAGCCTTTGAAGAGTCCTTCAAAAGTCAGTCCATAGGTGCTGCGGAGGATGGGTCTCCCTGATCTCTCCTCCCCCTAACCCTGCTCTAGCTATGGTCATCTCTCTGTTCCTAGACAAGGCCAGGCTAGGCCGGTCTTAGCATCTGCACATGGGTGGCACATTCTTTTGAAGTACTCACTGTCAACTCCCTTGTTTCAAACCCTAGCTTAAATATCACCTTTTCAGTGATTTATAGCTGGATGTGTTGTTTCTAGAATTCGATTTCCTTCTTATTTAACAAGCCACCTCTGCCCACAGTCTCCAACAGGAACACGATAAACATTTGTTGAGTGAGAGAACAGATAATGTCTGGTAAGAAAGCTTATTGAATTTTGGATGATGTTAGGGGACTCTCAAGTGACAAACAAGGAACATGGAATCACTGTGGACATGTAGTGACAGGATCTAAAATTCTTAACACTTACTATGTACTTTGTACGTATTTAATTAATTTATATATTTAAAAACCTTTTTTTTTTAATCTTTTGAGAGAAAGTCTTGCTATCTGGCTCTGACTGGTCTGGTATTCGCTGTGTCGACTAGGTTGGTCTTGAATTCTTGGCGATTCTTCTGCCTTGGCTTTCCACACCCAGCTTCATAAACATTTTATTGGCTCTTCCCAGTGATATTATAAGGCAGGTACTCTGTTTTGCCAATGGGAAAAAAACGAGGAAGGGTAAACACAAGTTCTCTATTCATTTCACAGTTAATAACTATAGAACCAGGATTCAAACCAAGCATCAGATCACAAGACTCATAGCCATCTCAGCATCTGGAACAAAGCGATTGGTTCCAGAAACCATACTGCGTGACCAAGGGATGGAGGAAGTAGCATTCTCCTCAGGGAAGAGAACATTTGTGGTGGCTGACAATTTTCCAGTGTGTTAAGGGAAACTAAGGAAGGTGGGTATGGTTTTAACACCACCATGCATCGGATTGGACCTAAGGATATCAACAAGCTCATTTTTGGAAGGCTTGGTCTCAAGAGGTGTTCAGAGTGGCCCTTTGGGAGGTGTCTAGATCCTGAGGACTTGGATCTTGTCACACATCCACATGTGTCCGACTTGTCCACAGGTCACAGGTATCTCTATCAGTGTGGCTCTAAATGAAATCATAAATTTACTTAAGACATTAGAGAATTTAATTTTATTTTAGGGTAACCCTGTGAGGTGATTCTTTTTTTTTTTTTTTTTTTTTTGGTTTTTTAAGACAGGGTTTCTCTATGTAGCCCTGGCTGTCCTGGAACTCGCTCTGTATACCAGGCTGGCCTCGAACCCAGAAATCAGCCTGCCTCTGCCTCCCATGTGCTGGGATTAAAGGCGTGTGCCCGGCTGTGAGGTGATTCTTGAGTGTGAACTTTGTAGATGACAAAGTCATGTTGCAAGTATCCAAAGATTGGTCACGTCTACTGTGATGGATTCCTAGTTTAGTGAGTTTGGCAACACTATCTCATACCACCACGAGGTTACCTCTCTTGTACCATGAGGTAAAGGGCTTTCACACTAATGTACTACATTGTCATTGTCTCAAATACAACCCTGACCATGCACTGAAGTCCCAGAAACAATGAAGCAAAGTAAACTTTCCCTCAGATATTTTATGATAGAACCAGAGAGCTGAATAACACAGAAAGGGTTCAAAGGCCAGAGTTCACAGCACTGACAACACAGAGAAGCGAATTGCAGCCTAATATGAATAAGATTTTAAAAACTATACAGATATACAAAATTCATATATTCTATTATTCAAAGTGACACTTCTTTTTAGATGTATCCCAAGGTGGTCATGAATTTACTACCTAGTTGAGGGTGGCCTTGAACTGGTTCTCCTGCCTCTGCCTCCTGAGTACTAGGGTTATAGGCTGTGCCACCATGCTATATAGGCTCTGGGAATTGTTGGCAAGCATTCCACCAGCCGAACTACATCCCTAGCTTCCAAAGTGACTGTTTCCCTATCACTGAGGGTGTATATGAAACTAGGGTGGCTGATTCCCGGGCATAGCATTCTTCAGGCAGAAGTTTATACCTGACACACCAACCTTACAGATTTTGCGATTCATCTCTTCCTATAGCTCGTAGCTAAAGCTGTCTTCCCCAAGCAGATGCAGTGAGATTAAACTGCATCGCACATGTATTTTGCCTCCGTTTGAAATAAGGACATATGTTAATTTGTACATACAAGAAAATGTTCTGTTGTTCAGTTTGCTAGAAGTCTGGTCAGACAACTCATGTTAGTTAATTTGAAAAGAATTCAAAGAGACATGTCTCATTTGAGCCACCAGGGTTGTAAATCTTTGGATGGTGACTGGGTGAGAAAGAGGGAGAAGGAATCAGGCCTCCGCCAATTTTCTGGAATAGGACTGTTCTGTTCCTTGTCCTTAGTCCAGCCGTGAGAGACAGCGCAGTTATACAGCCTGCTGTTGCTCAGACACCAGTCTGATCTTGGCTCATAGTCTATGCAGCTCTCTTGCTAGATGTGAGGCTGGACCAGACACTCCCTTAACTGAGGAGCCCAGGCAGGTCCAGTACGTCTTACTAAAAGGGGTGGCTTTCAAGGTCCTGTGGAGATTTTACTGACATAGCCAAGAGTGATATCATTCAGGAAAGTGTTAGTTCCCTTCCTTCTTCTGGATCTAGGGAAGATCTGCCACCCAAAGGGTGACTCACAAAAGGACTGGGGCTCCTCAGTGAGCTGAGTGTTTTCAGCAAATGAGAGTCAGATGACTGAGATAGAATGTAGATAAGTAGACTCCTTCCCTCCCTCC
>NW_021627621.1:0-3071 GCF_004785775.1 Grammomys surdaster | reverse complement strand
AGAAGGAGAAGGAGAAGGAGAAGGAGAAGGAGAAGGAGAAGGAGAAGGACAGAAAAGAAAAGAAAAGAAAAGAAAAGAAAAGAAAAGAAAAGAAAAGAAAAAGAAAAAGAAATTACTTGGCATCTGGTCTTCACGTCCCCACGACCACCATGACTCTGCGGAGTTCCCTCATCTTTCCCCTACAGCATGGCAACATTTTCCCATCTTCCTCAGTCAGCAGCCTGCAGGAGTTAACAAGGGGGAATCTTTTCAAAGCAGCACCCAGAACCAGCCTTTGAAGAGTCCTTCAAAAGTCAGTCCATAGGTGCTGCGGAGGATGGGTCTCCCTGATCTCTCCTCCCCCTAACCCTGCTCTAGCTATGGTCATCTCTCTGTTCCTAGACAAGGCCAGGCTAGGCCGGTCTTAGCATCTGCACATGGGTGGCACATTCTTTTGAAGTACTCACTGTCAACTCCCTTGTTTCAAACCCTAGCTTAAATATCACCTTTTCAGTGATTTATAGCTGGATGTGTTGTTTCTAGAATTCGATTTCCTTCTTATTTAACAAGCCACCTCTGCCCACAGTCTCCAACAGGAACACGATAAACATTTGTTGAGTGAGAGAACAGATAATGTCTGGTAAGAAAGCTTATTGAATTTTGGATGATGTTAGGGGACTCTCAAGTGACAAACAAGGAACATGGAATCACTGTGGACATGTAGTGACAGGATCTAAAATTCTTAACACTTACTATGTACTTTGTACGTATTTAATTAATTTATATATTTAAAAACCTTTTTTTTTTAATCTTTTGAGAGAAAGTCTTGCT
The DNA here is from genome assembly GCF_004785775.1 of Grammomys surdaster. NCBI lineage: Eukaryota > Metazoa > Chordata > Mammalia > Rodentia > Muridae > Grammomys > Grammomys surdaster. Next base: position 2,261 of record NW_021627621.1, on the reverse strand, counting down.
ATCTGGCTCTGACTGGTCTGGTATTCGCTGTGTCGACTAGGTTGGTCTTGAATTCTTGGCGATTCTTCTGCCTTGGCTTTCCACACCCAGCTTCATAAACATTTTATTGGCTCTTCCCAGTGATATTATAAGGCAGGTACTCTGTTTTGCCAATGGGAAAAAAACGAGGAAGGGTAAACACAAGTTCTCTATTCATTTCACAGTTAATAACTATAGAACCAGGATTCAAACCAAGCATCAGATCACAAGACTCATAGCCATCTCAGCATCTGGAACAAAGCGATTGGTTCCAGAAACCATACTGCGTGACCAAGGGATGGAGGAAGTAGCATTCTCCTCAGGGAAGAGAACATTTGTGGTGGCTGACAATTTTCCAGTGTGTTAAGGGAAACTAAGGAAGGTGGGTATGGTTTTAACACCACCATGCATCGGATTGGACCTAAGGATATCAACAAGCTCATTTTTGGAAGGCTTGGTCTCAAGAGGTGTTCAGAGTGGCCCTTTGGGAGGTGTCTAGATCCTGAGGACTTGGATCTTGTCACACATCCACATGTGTCCGACTTGTCCACAGGTCACAGGTATCTCTATCAGTGTGGCTCTAAATGAAATCATAAATTTACTTAAGACATTAGAGAATTTAATTTTATTTTAGGGTAACCCTGTGAGGTGATTCTTTTTTTTTTTTTTTTTTTTTTGGTTTTTTAAGACAGGGTTTCTCTATGTAGCCCTGGCTGTCCTGGAACTCGCTCTGTATACCAGGCTGGCCTCGAACCCAGAAATCAGCCTGCCTCTGCCTCCCATGTGCTGGGATTAAAGGCGTGTGCCCGGCTGTGAGGTGATTCTTGAGTGTGAACTTTGTAGATGACAAAGTCATGTTGCAAGTATCCAAAGATTGGTCACGTCTACTGTGATGGATTCCTAGTTTAGTGAGTTTGGCAACACTATCTCATACCACCACGAGGTTACCTCTCTTGTACCATGAGGTAAAGGGCTTTCACACTAATGTACTACATTGTCATTGTCTCAAATACAACCCTGACCATGCACTGAAGTCCCAGAAACAATGAAGCAAAGTAAACTTTCCCTCAGATATTTTATGATAGAACCAGAGAGCTGAATAACACAGAAAGGGTTCAAAGGCCAGAGTTCACAGCACTGACAACACAGAGAAGCGAATTGCAGCCTAATATGAATAAGATTTTAAAAACTATACAGACATACAAAATTCATATATTCTATTATTCAAAGTGACACTTCTTTTTAGATGTATCCCAAGGTGGTCATGAATTTACTACCTAGTTGAGGGTGGCCTTGAACTGGTTCTCCTGCCTCTGCCTCCTGAGTACTAGGGTTATAGGCTGTGCCACCATGCTATATAGGCTCTGGGAATTGTTGGCAAGCATTCCACCAGCCGAACTACATCCCTAGCTTCCAAAGTGACTGTTTCCCTATCACTGAGGGTGTATATGAAACTAGGGTGGCTGATTCCCGGGCATAGCATTCTTCAGGCAGAAGTTTATACCTGACACACCAACCTTACAGATTTTGCGATTCATCTCTTCCTATAGCTCGTAGCTAAAGCTGTCTTCCCCAAGCAGATGCAGTGAGATTAAACTGCATCGCACATGTATTTTGCCTCCGTTTGAAATAAGGACATATGTTAATTTGTACATACAAGAAAATGTTCTGTTGTTCAGTTTGCTAGAAGTCTGGTCAGACAACTCATGTTAGTTAATTTGAAAAGAATTCAAAGAGACATGTCTCATTTGAGCCACCAGGGTTGTAAATCTTTGGATGGTGACTGGGTGAGAAAGAGGGAGAAGGAATCAGGCCTCCGCCAATTTTCTGGAATAGGACTGTTCTGTTCCTTGTCCTTAGTCCAGCCGTGAGAGACAGCGCAGTTATACAGCCTGCTGTTGCTCAGACACCAGTCTGATCTTGGCTCATAGTCTATGCAGCTCTCTTGCTAGATGTGAGGCTGGACCAGACACTCCCTTAACTGAGGAGCCCAGGCAGGTCCAGTACGTCTTACTAAAAGGGGTGGCTTTCAAGGTCCTGTGGAGATTTTACTGACATAGCCAAGAGTGATATCATTCAGGAAAGTGTTAGTTCCCTTCCTTCTTCTGGATCTAGGGAAGATCTGCCACCCAAAGGGTGACTCACAAAAGGACTGGGGCTCCTCAGTGAGCTGAGTGTTTTCAGCAAATGAGAGTCAGATGACTGAGATAGAATGTAGATAAGTAGACTCCTTCCCTCCCTCC
>NW_021627620.1:0-21390 GCF_004785775.1 Grammomys surdaster | reverse complement strand
TATATATATATATATATATATATATATATATATATATATATATATATTCCTAAGCAGCTGTAGTTGAAGGTGAACTGCGTTTCTGGGTGGAGGGCCAGGATAGTGGAAACAGACTGGGGCCAAGGGGAGAGGAGGGACACACCAAACTTAACATCTGAGGTAAACGTCAGAGAATTGTTCTGGTTCGGTTTCACACAAGGCCATGCTGAGTGGCACCCACCAGGCATCAGAGCTGGAGTCCAGTGATGCTGGGTAGAAGCACCCACGCAGCTCTCTCTGTACGCCTGCCTCAGGAAAGGCTCATCGTGGCCACTGGGCTCTCACTGTGAAACAGAAAGCCAGGCTGTGCTCTCACGAATGGCTCTGGCCCGCTGGCGTGCTCACCATGGTGGGGTAGGCTTGGTGAAGAAATGGTTTGGACAGAGAAGCTCAGGGATACTGTGAAGTCAAGTACATATTTCTTCATACAAGTTAGTCTAAACCTTAGCAATCTACAAGAACACTGTAGTCTTTCTAGGTCAGGAATCCAATGGTGACATATTTCCTAGAATGGTCCCCATCCAAGGAGTTCCTTTAGATTCCTGGTAATTCCTGCTGGTTGTTGGCAGAAGGCCTCAGTTCTCCACAGTTGGGCCTATTTATAGGGCTACTCAAGTGTTTTCAATATGGTTGGCTTCTCCCAGGAAGAAATTAGAGAATTCCTTTAAAGCCGTTGTCAGTGGGTTTAGTGGAGGCATTTCTGCAGTCCTGGCTATTCAGGACGCTAAAGTTCAGTTAGGGATTTGAGGCCAGCCTGGGCAACATGAAGATATTCCTGTATCCAGTAAGCAAATGAGAAAAAGTTCCTGAAAATCACCACATAGAAATTGGACATCAAGGTATTGGCTAGACGGGAATCCCTAAGACAGCGGGAGCAGGGGAGTGTCCAAAGTGTTTCTGCAGTGCAATCACTGAATGCTGTTGTCTCCACTGAGAAACTAAGTAACAAATGTCCATGCAAGAATCTCGGAGGCTGGAGGCTGGGAATCAATAGCTGGCTTTTTTACAACAGTGGTTCTCAATCTGTGGGTCACAACCCTATCGACAAACCTCAATCTCCCAAAATACTTACATCACTATTCCTAACTATAGCAAAACTACAGTTGTGAAGTAGAGATGAAAATAGCTTTATGGTGGGGGGTCGCCACAGCATAAGGAACTATATCAAAGGGTCTCAGCGTTAGGACAGTTGAGAACCACTGCTCTATGTTTAAATGTATATGAGTGCTCTATCTGCATGTACAGCTGCATGCCAGAAAGGGCGTCAGAACTCATTACAGATGGTTATGAGCCACCATGTAGGTGCTGGGAATTGAACTCAGGACCTCTGGAAGAAGCCGATGCTCTTAACCTCTGAGCCATCACTCCAGTCTGCTCTGCAGGGTCTTAACTCAGTAATATAGACCGGCCTCAGATCCATGATCTTCTGCTTCAGCCTTCCATGTACTAGATGTACATACGTGTATCACTATGCCTGGCAAAAATCTGTATCTTTAAAACTTCTAAGACAATTATGAGTACAGGGAGGCTTCAAAAGCCCCAGTCTGAGTTCCAGCTTCTCAAACTGTGAGTCACATCCTGAAGTGAGGCTCCTAATGTTATAAGGGGATGGTTAAAAAAAAAAGGCAACAATAAGAGGTTTCTGAATTCTAGACACTCAAACTTGACTAGAAATCAAGCATGGAACTGCAGTGTTCCTGGTAGCACTCACCCACATCATGTGGCCAGACATGTAATGTGACCTCTTGCAATGAGTGCACCCCTAAGACATACAGAGCTGACAAATGCTCACACACACACACACACACACACACACACACACACACACAAAAGCCTCATCTCAGTTTCTCAATTATTGGGTGCTGGGAATTATAGTGTTTTCAACTGAATATACAGTTTTCTGCCCTGAAGGAAACATAATGGTTTATAAAACCCAAATCTCTTGATATTTTCCTACCATCATTCTAGAGCACATAGGTATTGATTTAGGATATCTTTGGATTGTAGTATATTGGAATGTTTGAGTTTTTGAAAATTACCATTTGTTTTGTTGCTGGGGTTTTTACAAACAAGTCATTCAACAAATTTTGGCTTAGAATTTGTCCAGAATTTCCAACAATTTCTGAAATGGTCCTAAATAGACTTCTGACATTCTGACACAATGGCATTCTCAACATTAAATACTGTGGAAACAAAATATGTACCAACTTTGAAAAGACTGAAGATGCATTATCAAATACTCAAGCAAATTTAATTATTTTCATAAGACTAAATAAACACATGCATCCACATGCATGGAGTTCAGGCCATCTGGCTTAGCTACTGTTCTATTGCCGTGAAGAGACACCATGAGGAAGGCAACTCTTATAAAGGCAAACATTTAATTGGGGCTGGCTTACAGGTTCGGAGATTCGGTCCATTATCATAATGGTAAAAGGCGTGGCATCGTGAAGGGAGACTTGGTACCAGACGACCTTGATCTAAAGGCAGCCAGGGGGAGACCGTCTTCCACACTGGGCAGAACCTAAGCGTAGGAGGCTTCAAAGCCTACCTACACAGTGACATGCTTCCATCACGGCCACACCTCCTAAGAGTGCCATGCCTTATGGCTAAGTATTCAAACACAGGAATCTATGGGGTCTGTACTTATTCACACAATCATGTGTTACGTGTTATTTTAATAAATCACACTCGCTCCTTGCCTGGTGCTGTGTCCTGCGCTATGCCCCGAGACCAACCGCCAACAATGGCTGTCTTACTCAGCCCCCTTGACTAACTTCACTAAGCCACCTCTTCTCACTCAGCTCAGCCAAACTGCCAGCTCTCACGCTTTTCCCATGACCACTGGGAACTGCGCTCCTTCTCCGACAGCCAACCACCCCACAACGAGCTCCACCAATGTCTTCCCCGGCTGTGCCTTTTCTCCTGCCCACCTGAGTTGCTGCAGATGGAAAGCACCAGACAGTTCTAACACTTTAAAACTAGCCAGATAACACAACTGCTGAGCACAGAATCTATTGTCCTAAACTCATCAGCTCTCCTGTATCAGAATTCCTCCACTGCCTGTTCTAGTCAACCCCAGGCCTTACATGGCTGAACATGCTTCTCTGCCCAAAGCCTGGCTGAAACCAAAAACCAAAGACCAAAACCAAAAACCAGCTCTCTATCTCTTCCTCTCCTCTTCCTCCTGGGAACCGGAAACTCCACCCTTTTCCTTCGCCCAGTGATTGGCTTCTGCCATCTTTATTGACACAATCAAGAACCAATTAAGGAAATGACACCTCCACCTACATCATATTCCACTTCCTGGTCCCCAGTAGGCTTGTAGCCATAACATAATGCAAAATGCATTTAGTCAAACTTCGAAAGTCCTCATAGTCTACCACAGTCTCAACAACGTTTAAAAGTTCAGAGTTCAACATCTCTTCTGAAATTCATCCAATCTCCTAACTGTCATCTCCTATAAAACAAAAACCTAAAAGCAAATCACATACTTCCAATATCACAGGATATACATTACTATTCCAAAACATCATAGTGAGGAAATGCTTGACCAAAGCAAGACGAAAAAAGCAGCTGGGAAGACTCCAAACTCTGCATGCCCATGTCTGATGTCCAAATCCTTTCAGCTCTGTTGACTGCAGGACAATTCTTTTTCTTGAGCTAGTTCAGCTCCCTGTCAGCAGCTTTCTTCAACAGGTATCCCATGGCTCTGGCATCTCTAACATCTTGGGGTCTCCAAGTCAACTTCAGCTTCACAACTTCTTGTTCCATTGTCTACACTTCTGGGCTCCTCCAAAGGGCTTGAGGTCACTTCCACAGCTCTCCCCTCTGTAGCACTCTAGGCTCTGGCTGACTCCACTCCATTGCTGCTGCTGTTCTTGGTGGTCACCTCATGGTTCTGGCATCTCCAATACACAGTGGTTGTCCACAGCAGCTAGTCTGCACCTTCACCAACAGCCTCTCAAAGGCTGTCTTCATGGTGCCAAGCCTCAACTTCTTTGCATGACTCCTTCAGTCTTGGGCCATCAATCGCAATTGAGGCTGCACCTTCACCTTGCCTCAGCTGTTCTCCATGACCCCTTCATGCCTTCAAAACCAGTACCTCCTGGGTGATTCTTACATATTACCAAGTTCAGCTGGCAGCACAGGGTCTATCTCTGAAACACAGCTTCTTTGTGCTCTCAAAAACATATTTTCCAAAAGATTTCACCTCAATAATGCTGGTCTCTTCTTAATCACCACTAATTTCTTAGGCCCAGCTAACCAGCATTAATTGTCCAGTAGCCCTTTCTATTCTTGACTTTAAACCCAGAGCTGAAGCTGCTGAGTTCTGCTGCTGGGCCTAGAACATGCCCTCCTTGTTCTATTACATCTTCTCCAGTTTTCTGTTTTTGATGATTTCCTTTAATGCCTAAGCTTGGCTGTCCTAGAACTTGCTCTGTAGTCTGACTTTGAACCCAGGCATGTGCATGCCACTATCTCCTGACTGCTAGAATTAAAGGCATGTACCACTGCACCTATACTGAAACCTTTTGTTACCTGGAGCATATATACTCATTAAAAAAGTAAATAAAAATGCACAAAGCTAAAGTATTTGATCTAATGTCTAAAACATTATTTTGACATTTGATCAATGTAAAAATATTCATTAGATGTTTATTTTTCTCATCCTATATATTATAGATTCAGCATTTACTTTATTTGTATAGTACGTTTCCACTTGGTCTAGCCAACTTTAAGGGCTCAGCAGTCCTGTGTGCCTACAGATCATCTAACTCACTGATCTATGCAGGTCCAAGTTCCACAAGTGTGGAGACTTCATCTCTTCCTTTCACAGCTTTGTATAGAACTTGGCACACGTGCATTCTCCCCACATATTTGTTAAATAGATTCACAATTTGCCAATACAAAATTAAAAGCCAGTTACACAGTGAATATTTTGTCCATACATGGTAGATCTGTAAAAGATAGCCTGTAATTTTCTAGACTATTCCAAGAAAAAACAATTATATGCAACCTTTATTTTCTGTGTGATCTGACTACTGACTGCCTATGTGCCAGCTCCCTTTGTTTGTTTGTTTGTTTGTTTTTTGAGACAAGGTAGTTCACCTAAGCCTTCACCTGCAATCCTGCTCCTGAGTAGATGGCATTGCCAGGTACCACCCAACCCAACACTTATGTACAATTTTAATGTTTAAAGCAAAGCCTACACCCATCTTGAGTCCAATACCCTGGCACTGTGTTCCCACACCTTCTCAGTCCTACCTTGAAGCTCTTGGTCACCCTAGGACTAATATATTCCTGGACATTAGTAGCTCCCTAATGGGAGGGAGTTTTGGACCCCTAATTAGCCACATTACCAGATGGCAAACACCGTGCTCTTTTAAAATATACATCCGTTTCAAACGGTGTTCACTGTGGCCTAAGGAAGGAAGCCCCCACTGACTTTGGGGGATAGAATTAAGTTTTAAAAAATGAGGTCAAGGATGGAAGGTTCGAAACCAAAGTAAACACCCAGCAAAATTCAACTTCAAAACACACAGATGTTTAAAGAGAATATCCAGAAGCTAATGGCTTGTCGGTCACACATCTGGAGGTCTGTTTCTGCTTGCAATGATTAGCAGGATGGTTAATAGAAACAGGAGCACAATCCTTTAGAGAAACCATGTAGGGACAGCACACTAGAGTCAATATTTAAAACAATTCCACTCCTTTTTTTTTTATTCACATGGATACACTTTTAGAAGAGTTCATTGTTCGTTACTTTTTAAAAATTGAACTGTGACTATGTTTTCATGACTTTGAGACAACCCACCTCACTAGTTTGAGTTGGAAACAGACATTTCATGGAAGCATGTAGTCTTCTTAGAAATGATAAATGTTACGTTACACATAATTGTACAGTAAGATTTAAAATGAGCAGGTAGCATATAAGCTTATGGCTAATGCCTTTACATGGAAGCCTGTGGAGAAAGAATAAAACCTAGTGCAAAATTTGCTAATCGAAATAATCCTCCAGTGAGGTGCTTAACACCACACAGGATACTATCCACAATGGAGCTTGCACGTTCTGGACATCCTAAAACATCTCCAGGAGCCAAGAATTCTCTGGGTGGGCAGTTAGAACGTTTTGCCAAGAGATGAGTTATCAAAGGCACTCAGGGTTCTCAAAGCCATAAGCCAAGTATAATGTCCAGATCCAAGCAGAACAACAGTCAAGGAGAGTCATTGAACAAATAACACAGCAAGCTTGCTGTCCAGTGTGAAAGACTCCAGTCCTCAGGCAGTGGATAACTGAACCTGGGGTTCAGACAGAGCCACCGAGACTCTGCTCGGCACCAAGAGGAATGACAGGTAGCTGGCTATTAGCACAGACTCCCCCTCATCCTGCGTGGGCAGCCATGGGAGGGATTTATTATGTGTTAGGACCAAAGGAAAAAAACGTTAGGAATTCTCTGAGGACATCCTCTTAGGAAGTGCAGTGTAGTGGTTTCAGTCTTGCAGATTTTTAGTTACAAAGGCCTCAAGACAAACATCTCTTAGTGACACGATGCTGCGAAAGTCACTTGAACTCTGAGACTCAACTCTCCATTTGAAGGTAAGGATCACAGTTCTTAGCTCCTAGGGCAAGTAGAAGATGAAACAAGATACCTCATGTCAAAGGCTTAGGGCAGGATCTGGCACACACGTAACTGCACAATGCCCAGCAACTGCTGCTATTATCTGGAAGGGAGCTAGAAAGGAAGACAGGGTTATCACATCTATACGGTGTTTCCCACACATCTACTCACCGATATATCAAAGTCAAGCAGTGTACCCGTAGGAGGAAAACTTGGCCCATCATTTAGCGGGAACAGGTTCCCACTAACACAATGTTTTGCTTCAAAAACATGACCTATGACGAAAGCAGACACCAGATAGGGTGCTTGGAATGTGTTGCCGAGAGACAATAGCTTGCTTCCTACATGGATTCCATTCAGCTTGTTAAGTACGAGCAGTCAGAGCCCAGTCAGGAACTGAAGCTTATTTTCCATCCCCAGGGCCTGGTAACCAACTGGGGCACCTGGCCGTGAGTCAATGATCCGTGTTGCAACGGCAGCTCCGACCGTGCACATCCTTGGCCCCGCTCCAGGGATGAACCGGCTTTTTCATTTCCTGTTTAGTTTTACATGGGTGATGATTATTTATGGAGTAGCAGGAGATACATTTTTTAAAAAATTTTTACTTTATTTTCCTTAGTTTGAGCAACCAACTGTGGGTTTTGAGGTTCACTTTCTTAAATAACAATAAAAGTAATAGTTGTGTTAATCCAAGTTACTCCTTCTGTATTTGTTGTGTGGCCACTGAAGGCAATGTCACCCCACTTAACACTGAGGGTATGTTGAAACATAGCTCCCTGCAATGTTCTGAGATTTTCCATAGGATTGTGACTGGTGTCCCCAGTTTCATCATCTGGTGCAGCCATTTTCTGCAGTTTCTCTGTCTCTGCTGTCATGTGTGATTATGCTTGGTTGGTGACTTGTTTCTGGCCAGCTACTCTTCTGTTCAACTGTCCTGGGTGTTCCCAGTTTGACTATAACCAACCCTAGGGATCGGAATTCTCTCTGCAAGGCTAATACTACTGACTGACAGCTGTAAAAATAGAGTTTCTTTGTTTTGTTATTTTAAATTGGTCCATTATGTAATTTCAGCCAACCCCAATGCCTGTCTTTCTAGTTAACTAGAGCCCAGTGCAGACAAGGAGACAGTCCCTTCTGTAAAACAGCTATCCCACAAGAATGAGGAACTGAGTTCAATACCTAGCACTGGCATAAAGATGCCAGGCTTGTCGGCACGTCCTTGTAATCCCAAAACTGGGAAGGCAGGGACAGACAGGAGAATCCTTGGAGGTCACTCCCAGCCAGTTTAGCTGAATTGGTGAGCTCCAGGTCAGTGGGAGACTCTGTCTCAAAGAAGATGTATGTCATTTCTATGAGTGACCCCTGAGGTTGTCCTCTGGACTCCACAAACATGGATCCCATGCACACATGTTCACACACACACACACACACACACACACGCACTCACACATACACACAGAGTGAAGGTTGTTTTCTGATGCCAAGAGTCAATCCCCTCGAGTCTCCCTAGCTAAAATGGGCCTTCCTGTCTTAGTCTAGAGTGGGGACAGGCAGTATATTAAAGGTTCATTTCTTTCTCACACCACACAGCACAAGCTACAGGCAATTCACATATAATTTTAATGTTCGAAACGAAACCTAAATTCATCTTGTACCCACCCATTGTAGCTAATTGCGTATGTACCCTAAGTTCTAGAAAGGAAGACACATCGCCTGCGTACATTTTTATCTGTATTTGTTAAATATTTTCTATCCAGAAATTGATTTCCTTTTGGTTAAGTAGTTTGAATTTTTGGAAAAATGGAAAAAAATACTTAAAGGACCCCATTCGTCTTTAAATTCTGAATGAGGTGCAATATAGTGGCATTATATACTTGGCATCCAGCCACAAATTCTTGAGCCTCAGGAGGACTCATTACCACTTGCAGATCTCACAGTTCCAGAGAGAATGGCACCCTAGTCCTGAGGTTGACACACATGACCTGGGTCAGCTCAGTTATGGCAGTGCTGCTTTTGGTCACACTATTGACTCAAAAGTGTGCAGGTGATACAAAGTGATGTTAGTCACGGTGAATCTCAAAATGCCAGGGGAAGAGACAGGACAAAGATACTCTGTCTGGATGCAACTTGCAACATTATGGGGCCAGTAAGGGATGATGCAGGAACCATAGAGAATTAGGGAGGTGGGGGGGGGGGCGGAGGGAGAATAACAGGAGACTCCTTCCAGGTGTGACATAAAACCTTCTTGAAGCCCAGAAGAAGCTGGTCCCAACTATATATTTTTCAATTACTTGAGCCAAAATAGTTGTTTTATTATTAACTGATTCTGAGCTCTCTTTATTTTTTATAAGCAACCAAATGCACCCTTACCAATATATTGTAAGCATGCCCATCCCATGGTAACAACTCAATAAGTAATTGTTAAATGATTGAACAGCCTACACTACACGGAAACTTCAATAAAGACTGTCTTTGGCTCACCTATACTGCAGTAGTCATTAAGCTAAATACTATGGTGTCAAAACTAGAGAAAGTGATCAATTTATATGATTATTCAAAAGAGATTTGGTGACTCTTGCTTGAATATATCTCCTGAAGTCTCTCTAGAGAGAAATCTTGGTGGCTTCCCAACCCAGAAATAACGGCGCTAACCACTCTAATGCTCCTGCCAGTGCCTCATGGCTTCCTAACCCAGAAGTGTCTGATAGCTAACTGCCTGGATGTGCCTATCAGTGGCCATTACCTGGGCTGCGATGCTCCCCACCACCTCCAGGTTGTTTCCAGGCACAGCAGTTATCACCTTTCAACACATCACGTGTTTCCATCTCTGCTCGTTGCTTTCGGTACAGCTAGGTGGAAACTCTGTTGGGTTGAGAGTACTGACCTGATACTTACAGCTTCAGCAACCTGAGTGGTACCTGCTATGTAGGTGAGAATCTGGGAAATATTTGACTGAGTAAGTAGCAACCCTCCCAAGTGACCAGCAGCCTAGAGGTGCCCACAATAGAGAAATCAGGGTCTTTTCCTTCATACCAATGAATGAGTTTCCTGCAGCCCCATTGACAGCCGAGATCTGAGTGCTGGGAGCCCAGCCCTGCCAGCGATTAGATGGGAAGCATTGATTTCCTTTTGTTTACAAATCACAGAGAGGACATTTGATCAGTGTGCCTCTTATCCATACTTTAGTGATTCTCATCTCTGAAAGGCATCGACTTGAGGCATAAAAAAACTTGAGGCGTAAAAAAAGTCCAAGTGCTAATGAAACAAGTGCCCTAGGCCAGAAAACCAGCCTTTGCATTGTACTGTAGGAGAAAGCTATTTTTTTTAAGTTAAGCTGTTTTTCAAAATAATTAAGTGTATTAACAAATTTCTATAAGAATTATTATTATTGGTTTTTCGAGACAGAGTTTCTCTGTATAGCCCTGGCTGTCCTGGAACTCACTCTGTAGACCAGGCTGGCCTCGAACTCAGAAATCCACCTGCCTCTGCCTCCCAAGTGCTGGGATTAAAGGCGTGCGCCACCACCACCCGGCAAGAATTATTTTTTAGTGTGTTTATGTATGTGTGCATGTGTTTCTGTGTATTGAGATATATTAATGTGTATGTATACCTGTGTGTATAAGCCCAAGGTTGACATCAGGAATTTTAATTTGCTATCTACCTTATATTTTTGAAACAGAATCTCTTAATTGAACTCAGAACTTCTAAGAAGTGTAGTCTGCCTTCTCAGCTGGAATCCCCTGTCTCTGTCTTCCAAGTGGTGGGATTACAGGTGGCCACCTCCCCCTACCCCACCAGCTTCTTCATGGGTCCTGGAGATGAAAATTCTGCCAAGTGGCACCCTTACAGGTCCAGGATTTTTCTTTTTAACATAGGCAGCATTTTGTCCAGAATCACATAAAATAGTTAAGAACCGAGAGACCAGAGAGATGGCTTAGCTGTTAAGAACACTTACTGCTCTTGCAGAGGACCTTAATTTGGTTCCTTATATCCATGTTGGATAACTTACAACAGCCTGTAACTCCAGTTCAAGGCATCTAATGTCCTCTTCTGGCCTTTGTGGGCACCTGTACACATTATGACATATACATCCATGTGTGACACCCACATATGTGTGAGTTAAAAAAAATACAAACCAGTTAAGCACTGGCTAAATATGACTATATAAGTTGTTAAACCAGTTTTAAATTAGTTTCACAATAACTTTCTGAGAGATTTATGGATTTTCAAACCCACCAAAGATCCATCCCATAGTATATCATAGCCTTTCTTACTTACTACATTTTGTTCAGGAAAAAGGTATGCTTTCCCCAGATAAGTGGCATTTTTGTTTCTGTAGAAATGAACGTACCTTTGAAAGAGTCAGGGAAAAGATAATGGCCCAAAGTGAACAAGAGGAGAAAGCCATGTGACACAAGTCCAGGCCATGAGACGAGCGGAGGTGGCTTCTGAGCTGTGGAGTAGCTCACAGACGGCTGGTCATGCATCGGTAGTCGTGAATTACCTTTGCTTTGAGCTCTAAGTGCCAGATCAAGCTAGAAGCGGGCAGGATCTGGTGAAATGGAAAAGATGACTCTTTAATTAAGCAGTGATAAGCACTTAATTGAGTGTTATGAGTTATTACAGCTGCTAAAAGCAAGTAAGCATTATTTAAAATAAACTCAGAGGATGAGTATAGGCAGAGTGTCCCAAAGGGGCAGGTATTGCGTGGCAAGAGCTGAGATATTCTGCAGCATAGAAGCAAAGAGTTTGGCCAGATTAACGTTGATCTCTTTCCTAAACAAAAAAACTGACTCTTAAAGATACTTTACATATGTATACATATATATGTATATTGTATATTTACAAGTATATATGTATATATATACACAAAGTACAGGACAAAGAGAATATAAGCGAGAAGACTGTATAGCATAACACTTAATTATCCATAGGGATACGCATATATTTTTATTAGCTTAAGAGGATTTCAGTAGCACTTGGGTGTAGAAGACAGAATAGGTAGGACAGTGGCTGGCAAAGAATCAGCTCAGCTACATAGTTACAGCCATTCGTTGTTCCTGACTGGCTGCAGACATTGAAATTGTTTGATTGATTGATTGATTGATTGATTGATTGATTGAGACAGGGTCTCTTGGCTGTCCTGGAACTCATTATGTAGTCCAGGCTGGCCTCAGACTCACTGAGTTCTCCCTGCCTCTGCCTGCTGAGTACTGGGATTAAAGGTGTGCACCACGACATCCAGCTTCCTGAATTACACTTCCAAGTATTTCATGACTGATGACTTTGCCTCAACTTGTTTGCTTCTGTTACTCGCTAGGTCCCATGGACCTAAGTTTCCTTACGTCGATTCTCCTTGTGTTCAGCGTTCAGCCTACTTAAATTTAAATGGACAAGATGGTGTTATCTCTCTTCTTGTCCAGATTTGCAATGAAGACCGTGATTCCTTTGGAATTCCATTGTCTCCTGATAGCTGCGATAAGTTGAGTTTCTGGAGACCATCTGAAGTTTCATAGCGGTGGCAGGACCACACTGGTCCTCTGCTGCTTCAGAAAAATGTATTCCCACACATGATACTCCAGTGTGCTTTGAGAGGCCACTCAAAGCAAGATAAAGCCATGCCCTTGGAGCAGGGCAACTTCAACAGGAGGGGCGTGGTAAGATGAAGTCCTTTGGAGCATTCTAGCAGGAAGCATCAACCAGCCTTCACTGCCTCTCTAAATGCGGACGTGTTTTTCAAGCAGGCTGCTCCGTGGACTTCTGACCTCTCCCCATTCTCTTCCCCAGTCACACCCTTCCACCCTGCAGCCACTGAACAAGAGCATACGATCAGTTCAGGTGCACAAACTGTTCATGCGACAATTCGAGGAATCTCAAAGTACAGGCGACACAGAGATTACGTGAGTTACAAGCACAAAGCCTCCTATTACTAAATTAGCTTGGCACAGGTTTAAAGCATTTAATTTTGCTCAACAAACATTAAACAGTCCCTTCCTTGCGCTCCCTGTTTCCCTCCCCCAACTCCAAACCCTAGGCCTTTGTGTTCACTATCCTGTCTTTATTCTTACAAAGATTTTTTTTTTTTGGTCTTTCACCAAAAGTCCATTTTCATTTCCTGGAATAGTGAAAGCATATGCCATCCTGCAGACACATCAGCCCAGTGAGCTTGAGAGCACCTCCTTTGTGTGGAAGACCTCCTAATCCCTGGTATTACCTTCTGGGGCATCTCATTGGTTAGGCTGTGGAAAGCTTGTTTGCCTCTGCTGAACTTTGTCACAGTCTTAGTCACCTTGGCTCCCTACAGATCACTCTGGTTTTCTTGTCCCATGGTCCCCTGAAAAGCCCCAGTGTGTGTGTGTGTGTGTGTGTGTGTGTGTGTGTGTGCGCGCGAATGCCAAGCATGACCAACAACACTGTGTCTTACAGACATTGGCCTCCTCCATCTCTTCCTCCCACCAGGAGGATTCTGGGTCCCCTGAGACTTATGAGGAAGGAAGAGTTAAAAGAATCTTTGCTAGAGTTCATAGCCAAGGGGCATAAAAAATGTCTAATTCTAAAACATGAAATTTAAGGTACAAGAAAAAGTAAATAAACATACTGTAATTATATCAGGGATATGTGGAATTATACATATGATTTTTAAAGTTTCCTTCTTATTCTTTTTTCCCGTAAATGTTCACATGCATCACTTTATAATTAGGAAAAGTACTGTTTATGAAGTAAGATTAAAGCCAATTGTAGATCACCCAGTAATGGCATGGCGGGGAGGGCAGGTCTGGGGGCTGCTTTCCTAGCCTACTATTCCTTAGGATTTTCATTTTTCTTGTTTGTGTATTTACATTTCCCTTTATTTAGTGTTCACTGAATATTCATATGCTTCTAATTCTTAGACTTTTGTACAGTTGGGCTGGGGGTGTGACCATGTACATAAACAACCATCGTGACCAAGTTAAAAACTTAAAAAACCAGAGTACCTTTGTATTAGTGAGAATTGGCCAGAGAAAAGAAGCAACAGGAGGAGACAGACAGACAGACAGACAGACAGACAGACATGATATGGGTATAGCTGATATAAAGATATAGATATGAAGGTATACGTTTTACTCTGAGTATAATGACCTGAGGGTCAAGATTGGGATAATGCATATCTTCCTGAAAAAGGCTGAAACCCAACAAGTTCTAGAAACACAGAAGGTAGATACCATGGCCCATTCAAAGAGCAAATTTGCCCCGTGTTTTATTCTATTTGGGCCTTCAATAAATTGGGTAAGTTTCAAGGACATTGAGATAGAAGTTGGGAGTGGGCATCTGCTTTACCCAGTTTATGAATTCTAAAGCTATTCTGTTTTGAAAACATCTTCATACAATGCTCCAGAAATGTTTACCGAGCTTCCGAGCATCCGAGCATCCAAGCATCCCTTTAGACTGATCAAGCTGACACAAAACATGAAGCATCTCAGCCTTCTTCCTTTCTCTCATCTAGCAACAGGCTTTGTGTGAGTAAGAAAATAGATGACCCAAGATGTGAGGATTCCTTCTTACACAGTAGAATTTGACCTAATCTGACTAATTCTAATTTGATATATATCTGTTTCTTTAATTCTTAGGCCATGTCCTTTAGAATATACAATATTTGGTTAAACATTTCAAAGATTATCTTGATGAGATACACACATTTTGCTTGATAAGATTCCACATTTTGCTTCTTACTCTGGTCTCTGACCCTTTCTCTGCTTGAACTAGTTGGAGTTTGCTCTTCCGTTCAAATTATGGGTCAACCCAGATGCAGATAATAATTTAGCTGTACAAACATGTGTCACCCTGATAGTGTCCCCTCCCCACCTTGAGGAACCAACTGCCTCTGGGAAAGCATAGTCACACTTTCACAGGTAAGTTTTATTACCCCTGACAAACCAAGACTCTGTACATTTAAGCGTTGAGTCTTCTACTACGTCCAACAGAAACTTCTAGCCAGGTTCCTGTCTGGGAGGCCAAGGCAGGAGGATCACGAGCCTGATGATACCCAGGGTTCTACGGCAATATCTCACCTCAAAACCAAAACCAACCGAACAGAGGCATTTCCTGGTTGGAGACTGCAGGATGTGGCCTGGCTCCAGGGTCTATTCACTACTGTAAATGGTTCCCTTAAACTGCCGTGGGATTCCTGTGTGCTATCTTAGTCTTCTATTGAAAACCCCAAATCTCTCTCCCCAATACACAGGCAGAACCCTAAGCACAAATAAAGAAACTCTGGAACAAATACGATTAAAACAAAAAAAGAAAATCAAAGACTTCCTCCAGTGTGATAAAAGTTTCATTTCAGACAAAGATGTGTCATGACATTGGAGGACACCCTTTATGGGGCGAGAACTTGTCTCTTTAGACTTTGAATTCATCCAAATTGGGCATGACCACTCCCACATGTTACCAGGAATGTTGATTTGTTGTGTAGTCTCTGTTTACACAGGGACAACTTCTTAAATGGAGCCTACGATGAAGCTGAAGAGTCCGTGGAACCCCCTGCCTGTTCATGTGTCCTCTGTCTGTGACAGGTCCTCGGCAGGTATTATTTGACTCTGTTTTCATTGCAGTCTTGTAAGTCACTGTTCAGGCATAGAAACTGTGGCTCAGACACGTTAAGTATTGTCACACTCAACTAGCTAGTGAAAGCCTATCTCACCCTTGACCCTAGACCATACATCTCTCACTCAGTGACTCTCCAACTGCTGCATAGCCCAGGTTGTACCTGACGTCCAACTCAGCTGCTAAAATCCCCATTGTCACTCGTGTAGTGATCTAGTAAGGACTATTTTGCTACATTCTGAAGGCTTCTTCCTTCTCATAAAAGCGTTGGGCTGAGGGGATGGGGAAGCACAGTTGTTGGTGACTGTGGACCTCCCAGCTTGATGCCAGATCTGCCTGGTTTGTTTGAAACCAGCATCTGGCTTCATGATGTGGCTGCAATTTCAACAGTCCCAGCTTTCACCGGCGTCACGCGTCATCGGCGTCACCAGCACGGGCTATCCTATGAGCCTCTCTGCCTCTTAGGTGCTGGTATCGGACAGTTACAACTCAGCAACAGGAGAGGGTGAAGAAGCCAGCTTGCCTAAGAAGAGACCCAGCTTGCTGATAGTATTTCACATTTATTTTCTTTCCTGACTGACTTCAGAGAGACTGGACAAGCAACAAAAAGTTTCTCTGAGGCTCTTGCTGCCTGCTTGCTCTGACTCTCCCTATGCATTTTGTCAAAAAAGAAACTTCTTCCCTAACTAGAACAAGATGGGGTGCCATATGACACCCACCACTAGGCAGATTAAATCAAAAGCAGCTTCTTGGTCACTTATGTATGTATACTCGGTGCCTAGGAGAAGAAGGCACTATATACTACATCATCCATGTGGGGGTTGCATTCAGGAGCGGAAAGATCTAGAAGAGACTGTGGAAGGAGAGTTTTGGAGTACCAGCAGGGTGATATACCATGGGAGGATGATGTTAGCTTGTTTTACAATCAAGTAGAGAGTGAAGGTAGGGCGGGGTGCTGTCGGTTCAGGTCACCGGAGAACTACACAGGAAGGAAGCATTTCCCGCTGCATTGAGGGACAGACGAAGAATGGGACCGATCTGATGAGACCAGAGCATCTCAAAGTTATGTCTTTGGACCCCTATGAGGTTCAAAGATGTTAAGATAAACTTCTAATTTAAAATCTCACAATACATTGCCTGAAGTTTCAGGTTCCTGTCTCCAGGATGTTCTGGCCAGATGACTTTGGACAAGCTATCAGCAAATTTGGCCTCCACTGGAACACTGTAAAAAAGAAGAGTACAAGGTATTCTTCTGGGGGTACGTGTAGTATGCCTGGTATATAGGAAGCACGGAACAGACATTACCCACCTCATCACCATCATCCTTGTCTCTGAGATGGCAACAAGTAACAGACTGTTTTATCCAATTTCCTTCTCAGCTATTTGAGTGAGAGCTTGTGTCTAGGTTTTGGATCAGTCACGTGTTCGCGTCTGTTGTGCTGTCTTTGCGTGCTGCCGTGAGCGACCTCAGAGCGATGAAGAGCACGCGGATTGTTGGTGGCTTAAAAGGTTGAGGGAGAGAAACAGCTCTCAAGCTTTCTTTCTTTTCTTTTCTTTTTTTTTTTAGGTGAAGATTTAAACTGTTTATATGTTCTCTTTTTGCTGCTTTAAAAATAATCCTCATTTTTTATTAGAAATGGAAACAAAAGGATTAAAGGCATCTGAAGGGTGATTTGTAATTGGTCTCCAGACTACGTTCCCGTTTGCGTTTGTCTAGAGCAAGCTCTTCGATGAAGCTATGGGGATAAAGCAGCCAGGATTACAGCAATGCTTTAACCTTGACACTCTAGGAGCATAACACCCTTTGCATATTAGCTTGTTTCCCCATTCCTAATGCTCTCTGGTCTTGGCAGAAGCTTCTCAGACGACCACAGAACACTTCTATGTTTGCTCTGCTTGTATCATCTGCCCCTAAATGTACACACTAATCTTCACCAAGACAAAGAAAAACAAGCCATCAAGCCCATTAGCGTGATATTCTTTTGTGTGTGCTACCCTTCATGAACTGCCAGTGCGTGTAGCATTGATTTCTCCTCAGCCCCGCCCCTGCAAAGAAATTTGTTGAAATTAACAGACTTCCGGGAGAAGCTCGAAAGATGATTAGTGGAAAGAAATCCAATTATTTTTTAGCCATTGAGTCACCTACAAAGAACAAAGGAAACAAGGAACCTGCATGTGAGAAAAATATGCCCGAAAGACACATTTCATCGGGTGGTAACTAGGGAAAGTATCTATCATCTTGGTCTTAAGAGCGCATTTGAAATGAATGTGCGGTGGAGGCCACTGGTGTGCATCAGGTTCTGAGGAGGCTCAACTGCACAATTGGCTTGTTTATTGTTACAGTCAGACCATTATTTCAGAGTCAAGTGTTAATTGTAAAATGTTTGACTAGGAATCCCAAAGACACAGACACCTTTGTTGTTCGATAGGTGGGGGAAACGGCACAATTTATCATAATTAAGGAGTCTCGCTTTACCTTTTTCTTTCTCCAGCAACATTTTGGACTCATTTTAGATTAAAATGTATCTCTCGTTAATTATGGTATTTAGTTCCCAGCTTGTAATTGGTATCTGGTGCTTCTGACTCCCGGTGCTCTGGGTGTCGCTGTTTCAAGGGGTGCCCGGATGAGTTTGCCCGAGGTAAACTGAAGTGGAAAGCACCGGCTCCCTTACATCACTTGAGTTATTCCTTGTGGCTTCCGAGATCCAAGGTCGCTGCGGCATGGGGGTTGGGAGTGTTGAAAGGTAGGTGGGATATGCGATTATCTTCCAATTGGAGAGGCCCAAAGAGAGGCTCTGTGTTACTGGCAGGGCTTTGTGCCAGAACGTAATCAAATAGGAAACTGGGTGCCAATGGTAATTTTTGAAATGTGCTTTTATGACATCTTCCACGAAGATGAAAGGAGTGTTCTGTAAAACAAACAAACAGCACAGGACTTGAGCTAAGGCTCTGATATGAAATTTATGTATATTTCACCAAACTCAACTTGAAAGGAATTACACTTGATTTGAAACTTTTAATTGTTCCTGCTGTTTCTCTCCACAAATAAGGAAATGCCGGCTTTCTGCAGACAGACTCTCCATGCCAGTGGTCGGGTTCTTTTCAAGGCTGGGCCGCACTAATTGCTGTCTGTTTGATTCTGTGCCCTCCTGAAATTGAAGGTTGCCTCAAGGCAGGGAGAGAAGGCACAGCGGCCATGCTTGTGGGTTCGGAGACTGGGGTAACCCACAGCGGTGGCCACAAGCCAGTCTCATTATCCCGCGGCTCCAGCAGGCCATGGGGGGAGGGGCACTTCCCTGCTTCAGATTTGTGCCTATGGCTGAAGTTTAGAGTCTTGGGGCTTTTGCTTTGTATCATTTATCATTTCTGACCGATAACAGCTCCACTTTCTTCCAACAACCAAACATGGTCATTATGGTTTTGTTTTAATGTGGTATTTGGTATTATATTTCACTGCTTGTCAACCTCCGTTTACAAAACAGGCGTATATTAAAGGGTATGGATTTCACACAGACTGGACATGCCACTTCTTTTCAGCAATCCTGTGATTTTTTTTCCACCTCCCAAGTAGCATATCTCTAATACGGCTCTGTGCTTACTCCTGTTAAAATCTGTCCTGCCAGGGGGGTAGATATTGAAACTACTTTATTGGTATCTAAGAACACACAGGCATTGGATAACATCAGAAACCATTTCATCAGTTACATGACCTGTCAGGTTTTTTAAAAATGGGATTTCAAAATCATAAACTCAAGGTATTATGAAAATGGGTTATGTAGTTATCCAGCAAGGTTGACAAGCATTTTTTTTTCCTGAATGACAATTTGACAGAAAGTGGTAGTGAACACAGAATGCTGTCGTTCAGACCTACTGGGTTCAAATCCTGACCCTGCCTTTTCACCAGTACAGAAGCTTCATAAATCAGGTATCTGCGTTTCAGTTCCTCCTGTTCTGAGGGCTGTAATGGTACTCTGGGTACAGGGGTCAGCTTTTCCTTGCACCTCTAGACTCTTCATTAGGGACTCTGATGATTATACAGTGACACTGTGTAATCCTGGGGACCTTCCTGCCCCCAGTGCCTCTCTTCCTCTTACCCCCAACTTTATATTTTCTCATCTTTTCCCTCAAGACTCTTGGTTTTTTTTGCCATTTTTTGCATGCCCTACCCCGCCCCCAGCTGAAACCACGTCCCCACTCTTCCCGTTCATCCTGGTCATACTGTTCTTAGTGTTCTGAGGTTACCTTCCCAAGCCTCCCCCCACCAGCCCCCGCCCTACGACATTCAGAAAGCTTCTTGACTTCACTTTGTCAAGTGGTCTTTCCCAGGTCCTGGTGCACAGTGTATATTCCACATGCAGCCCTCTCTCTGACATAAATTCTGGTTTTAAAGCTTGCTGGGCTGTGTGATCATGATGATAGCCAGTTTTCAAGCTTAAGTGACTGACCTCATTAATATAAAAGGACAACAGCAGTGATTTCTCTCAGAATTGCTGGGATTAGAAGCAAGTCAACCAAACAACTGAGCATATAAATACTCAATAAAAGCAGCTGTTACAGTTGTACCAGAATGAAGACAGTAACACATACTCCAGATGTAGTAACTCCTCTGTGCTGTGTTTGTTTGATGGTGACAATGTCAAAATTCTAATATAATCAGGAGAAACAGGGATCTTCGGTGTAATGTTATGAATGACAGGTAGGACAAAGCAGGATGATCAGTAACTCCTTAGATCATGAAAGTAAAATTAATCATGTAATTCTTGTGTGTGAGTGTACAGGCATGCATGTATGTGTGGCTGCACTTTGTTCATATGTGTACATGTGGACCAGAGTTTGATGTCAGGTATCTTCCTTTTCATTCTTTTATCTTACTGTAGGAGACAGTAGATCCCAAATCTCTCTGTTATGTCTAGAATGACTGGCCAGTGAGCCTCTCAAAGCCACTTCTATCTCCCTAGTTCTGGAGAAAAGTTGTGTGAGACCAATCCCAGTCCAGCTTGTTTTGGGGAGCTGAGGATCCAAACTCAGGTCCTTATGCTTGCACAGCAAACTCTTTAGAAAGATGTATGCTCCTTTAACTCTTAAAGTGGTACATTCCATTTTCATTTTATCTTTGCAACTAAACATCATTTTGACTTGAATTATCTGAAGATATTTGTCTACATGGCCTAAGTTCACTAGATTGTTACGGGCAGAGAGCCAATAGTTCCAAGCACCATTATTATAACAAATTTAATAAATTTAAATCCTGTATTATGTCTACATAAAGACATGTTAAGCAGATAGATAGTATTCCTTCAGGCCTCCTGGCCAATGGTCATATTACAGAGACCATAGTCCATAAAATCACACTCTACAGATCTGGAAGGAAGCATGGGAACTCCGGTGGACCTCATCATTTTACAGGTCTTAGGAGGTGAAGCCATTTGCTCAAGGCCATTGAGTAAATGACCGATCATGGCACCAGAGGGAGGCCTCCTTTCCCTCACTGGTTGCCAGCCAAGCCAGTGGGAGCCCAGGTGTTTGTACTTTGACTTACAAACATGCTTTCCACTGAAGTTTCCAGTACGATGACAGGTTTCAATTCAAAAACCACTTTGTTTTCTTCAAAAGAATGCAGGCTCAGGAATTGAGAAGCCTGGCTTGCTTGACTATCTGCTACGAGGCTGGGTACCAGAATGGTACTGCATCCCTTGGTCTTAATTTGCAGAAAGGAGAGCATTCTAGATTCCCAGCTTGAGGGCTTTAGGAGCAACTAAAGCTTTTAAAGAGAGACCGACCACATGTGTGCTAGGTCAGGGCTTCAGGATCACAATGTCTGGGTCTTGAACCTAGGCTCTGCCACCTATTATTTATGTAAATTTGGTCCCTGCAGGTTCTAAATGAGAAGGGAGGCTGCCTTATTAAATGTGCTGGAAGGTTGGTAAAATTGTATAAAGTGCACATTACAGAGTGGGCTTTCACACTCAATGGTAGCTGTTCTCAAGTCATTAAAATGGTTAGATAGAAGTTTGCATTATTGTCTGTTGCGTTAGGCATGCTTATGACCTCATTCCAATAGATGCTGCCTCAGCTGACTAGATTTCATTTCCTGTAATTTTTTTTTTTTTTTTTATCCGCCATCAAGAAGTACAGCCAGGTCAGT
>NW_021627619.1:0-14478 GCF_004785775.1 Grammomys surdaster | reverse complement strand
TTTTTTTTTTTTTTTTTTTTTTTTTTTGGTTTTTTCGAGACAGGGTTTCTCTGTGTAGCCCTGGCTGTAGAGCTATGCATTTTATTAACTGTGTAGTTGTTAGCAGATAGCTGATTATGTCAGGGCATTACATGTTATACATTGAAACCATGAATTGATTGGGTGTAAACATTTAGAATAAGTCATTTGTTTGATGGTCTTTCTTTGGCTTGTCTTCATTTAAAAATGTATATTAAGTGTATAGAGGAAAGAAACAGTTTTCAACCTCAAAGAAACAAAAGAGATGGTTTATTTTGGAGCCAGATATGAGTGCCATGGCCCAAGAACACAGATGGAGGTTTCTGCCAATGTTCATATTCCACTGAACTAGCAATTACATGAGCTTTTTACAATAATAGACAAAGTCATAAAGGAATGCTCTTTTCAAACACATTGGTAGATGCGTTGGGCAGCCACGTTAGAGCATGTGGGGAGGACTTTAGGCCTTCTGTGTTGTCTGACCGTATTCTTAGCTCTTTGGTTGGTGGATCCTAGGAGGTCTGTCTGTGTATTCCAGGAGCTTTACCTAATGGTGACAAAGATGTTAGTTAGGTCAGCCACAGAGGAGGGCGACCAATATCTTGGGGCTGGAGATGCCCAAAGATAATCTGGCTCGGGATTTGCAGCGTTCCAACTCCACTACATTACTGAGTCCTAGCGTGTCAATCAGCCCATGCAATCACAGCTTCTTTCTGGATCTCCTTAAAAGAAGTTACATAGTCGGTGATGTGGCACACTCCTTTAATCCCAGCACTCGGGAAGCAGAGGCAGATGGATGTCTGTGAGTTTGAGGTCAGCCTGGTCTCCAGGCCACAAATAGGGCTGTTATATAGTCATACAGAGAAGCTATATCTCAAAAAAGAAAAAAAAAAAGAAAAGGAGAGAAAGAAAGGAAAGAAAAAGAAAAGAATGAAAGAAAGAAAAGTGAAATAAAATTATCAAGGAGAGGCCCAATCTTTGGATCTTTGTAGAGACCACTGGTCACTGTATTTCCGTGGTGGGTTATTCCCAAGACCCCTGTTGAAGCCTTCTCTGAAAGTGTTACTATGTCTTTAATACAGCCAGCTTTGCTAACTTGTACCAGAATTTAGGGATCAGTTTCCCTACAAAGGGTTAAAATACCACAGCATTTAACATCCTAAGTTTTAGAAATAGGAATTTGAGAACAAATTAGATTTTTCTAATAGAAATGTTTCTGAGCCTAAAGCCCTAAAGGGGAGTAAGGAAACCAATTAACTTTAATTTAAATAATCATGTCTTAAGTAGCAAATGAACCAAGCTCTATTGTCAGAGAACAACTGTATTAAATCCCCTAAAGGTTAGCTTCAAACCAGCATTGGTGTGATGGTTTCAGCCGGTGCTAATGAAGTAAGTTTCTGTTGGTCTCTGTAACCGCTGTTTGTTGTCTAACTGGACATGGTCACAGGGGAGGGGCTGGGGGCTGGGACAGACGGGGGATGGCTGAGCAAGGATAGCAGTTACAGGAAACGTACATTGATGTTCCTATTGTCAGTAACTTAAAAAAAAAAAACGCAGCTAAAGATTGTATTCCTGGAGGAAACCAGTTTAAGAAAACATGAGAAAATTGTAATTTTGTCTTCCAAAGCATATATGTATATATACATACGGTCTACTGTTTGTCTTTTTCTCTACTTGTTATTAAATGGTAATGGATATGTGCTAGTTGAAGTCACATGACTCTTTCATAAACATGTCACAGTGCCAAATTTCTGCCAGTATCTCTAAACCATCGGAAATATATTAAGCAAATGTATATTATTAAGAAGGCATAAAAGGCATGTACGAAACTTTGGCAATGGGTTAATGCCAGGAGATTTCTTTCAGATGGTTTAACATACTAGAGAGAACAGGAATTGGGCCAAGAGTTGGAAGCAGATCATGGAAGGCTTCAACTAAGAGCTCAGTGATGGTTTCTTTGGATTTCTTCCTCCTCACATGCTGCCCTTGTGTCCCTGGGAAAACAAGCTAACCTCAGGGACTGTCTCTCTCTCTCTCTCTCTCTCTCTCTCTCTCTCTCTCTCTCTCTCTCTCTCTCTCTCTCTGTGTGTGTGTGTGTGTGTGTGTTTTATGGGAATAATTATATTACAGGCATCTGGTGAGAATGAGGGGCAGCACAGACTAAGGCTGGCACATTGTCGATGCTCTAGGAATTCCGGCCTTAGAATTGTTTTCTGGAAAGGGATTTTGGCTTTCTGTTCTCTCTGGCTGTCCAGCTTCACACTTCATGGTCACATCTCGATACAAATGTTTCTGTTTCATTTCCTTGCGGGTTTTTTTTTTTTTTCTTTTGAGGTGTCTAAAGAAAGCCCCGTAGACTTCACCAAACTGGCAAACAGTGGAGACACGAAAATGAAATGGTAAGCTGAGATAAAGGGATAGTGTATCAGAATCTTGTTTCCTGAAGTTACATTTCTCTGTCTTTGGGAAAAGCAAAACCTGTCTTTGCCTAATTTTTTATATAAACAAAGGCAGTCGTTTCCATGAGCCAGACTTGGTGAGTTGATGCTGTAGAAGATGCTAGTGCATTGATTTCCATTGTCTTTTGTTCAACAGTCATCCTATTTTGTTACAAAGGGCAAATAATTTTGCAGAATGCTCCTCCACCCCCACATTAAGAAGTACATAATATCATGTTTGTGTTGAAACTTTGTCTTCTGAAATGTCATAACCTCATCGGAAAGAGAATTAAAATCCTGTTATTTTAATTTACATCTAGCCACAAGATAAGTAAAGTTATCATTGCAATTCTAATTAAATGGGATGATTGACTAAGGTAGCACATCAAAGAAGAGAAGTGAATATGATAAGTGGAAGACTTATTAATTAGTCTGCGTGGAAGAAATTCCAGGGATGTCAAGCTGAGCCTGCTGCAAGGAGAAAAAAAGCAGCCGAGAAAGCGCTCGTTTCTTTGAAGTTAGGGACTGAGATAGTGATGGAGGTAATTGCGCCTGACTGGATCCAATAATGAAGAGCTGTAAATCAGACCTCAGAATCGAAGGGAAGATTCAAGTAACGACTGCGGCTGTCCCCCCTGCTGCGAAGAAACAGAATGTGGAGCGCGCTAATTGACCCAGCCTATTTCCCAGTAGTTCTCTGTTATTATTTATTAATTTTTAATTTCTGAATTATTTACGTCCTGGGAAATTATTCCTGACAGCCTGTTAGGCGTGCCAAAGTTAATGGAGGATGAAAGGGTGGGTACCAGAATTAGCAGGGATGGAGTCACGGGCTACTGGATTTAATGATTTTGGAAAGAAAAATTGATTCCACACAGTGTGTCACTTTATACTACTTTAGGGATGCACCAGCTATTTGATTAGTTGAGGAATAGCCGACTGAAAGTATATTTGAAGTGCAAATGAGTCAGAGTGCTCGACTGTTTACTTTCCCCCTTTCTGAGAGCTCTGCATTTTCTTGAAGCTGAAGATTAAACGCCGATGAAGACGTGTTTGCACACCCTGCGCACACACCTGTTTGATTTCTGTTAAACTCAGAGGAAAGCTCTCAAGAGTCAAGAGCAGGTGTTTGCCCCTTTATTCCTTCTCTCCCTGGCCCCGCAGTGATTTCTTTATTTCAGCCATGGATATCCCAGAAGCTGTGATCCACCTCCCTCAGGAATGTATCTCATGCCTTATGGCGGCCAGAAAGAATCAGTGCTTGCTGGCGAAGAGAAGGAGAAATGGGAAGAAACTATGCCTTTGATGGATAAGAGAACAGAATCGGGAAGGGGTGTGGCAGAAGCCAGAGGGCCCTAGGTCCTTTGTGGCCACTCTTTGTGGCCTCTCCTATAGTCTGCATGTGTCCATATACCTTTTGCCCAGTCCTCTCTTTTGTCTCCTAGGGTCAAGTGTTTCCCTTCCACAGTATCCTATACAAATGAAGCTCAAATCTTAATATTAAAGTGGCCTGGAGCTCATGCTTGTTCCTACGTCGGGGACAGTAGGTGTGGAGCAGTCCTGCATCTCTAGCCGGTTCCTAAGGGAGCCCAGGCTGCTGATTCGTGGCTGTTTTGTGTGGTAATATCATGCAAACTTGGCAAGCTCATTTCTCCTAAAACAGTTTTTAACTATGTGACTGTCAGAAACCTCGGTTCACCTCCAAAACGTAGAATTAAACACAGATTCCTTAGCTTGGCAGATTAGTTTCTATATTTTGGGGGCCAATGCCTGGCAAAGCAATTTAAGGAAGGGTGGGTTTATTCTGACGCACAGTTCAAGTGTCGTGGTTGCTTTTTGTCAACTTGACACAAACCTAGACATTCATGAAGAGTCTATCTTAATTTAGAAAATGCCTCCTATAGGAAAAGGCCTATAGGCAAGCCTTTTAAATTGGTAGCTTTTTAATTGGTGATTGATATGCGAGGTCCTAGCCCATTGTGGGTGGGGACACCCCTACTCAGATGGCCCTAGGGTGTGTACAAAACAAAACAAGAACAGACTGAGCAAGCCTGTAAGCAGCACCCTTCCATGGCTTCTATGTCAGCTCTTGCCTCCGGGCTCCTGCCATGAGTTCTTGGCCTAACGTCCATGGATGATATACTACACACCATAGAATGAAAGAAACTCTCTGCTCTCCAGGTTGTTTTGATCGTGGTTTTTGTCACAGCAGTAGACATTGTAAAACAGAAGGTATGGTCTATCATGGTATAAAAGCATGGAGGTAGGCACTCGAGGCAGCTGGTCACGTGGCATCTGCAGTCAGGAAGCAGAGGGAGATGAATGCAGTGCCCAGCTAGCTGTGTCTGGGTCCCAGTCCATGGAATGGTACTGCTCACATTTACAGTGGGTCTCCTCATCTCAGTGAACCCAGTGTAGACAACCCCTCACGGACATGGCCAGAGGATCATCAGTCCAGTGATTCTAGACCTGTCAGTATTAACCAGCACCCCTGGCATTCAAGGTCTCCTTTTGTTAAAAAAAAAAGATTTATTTATATTATATACACACAAGTGCTCTGTCTTCATGCACACCAGAAGAGGGAATCAGATCCTATTAAAGATGGTTGTGACCCACCAGGTGGTTGCTGGGAATTGAACTCAGAACCTTTGAAAGAGCAGCCAGTGCTCTCTTAACCACTGAACCATCTCTTCAGCCATGAAGGTTTCCATTTTGATTTTTTAAAAAGGATGCATTTATTTATTTAGCTAGCTTCAGACACACCAGAAGAGGGCATCAGATCCCATTACAGATGGTGGTGAGCCACCATGTAGTTGCTGGGAATTGAACTCAGGACCTCAGGAAGAACAGTCAGTGCTCTTAACCCCTGAGCCACCTCTCCAGCCCTTAAAATATTTTTGTTACATGTATTTATTTAGTGAAATGGTCAAGGTATAACCTTTGGGAATCAGTTATTTCCTTTGACGTGGGTGCTGAGTCGGACTCAGATCATCAGGCTTGGCAGCACATGACCTTCTGAGCCATCTCGCTGCAAAGATGTCCCTAGTATAATCCCATTCTGTCTTCCTGAGCATGCCCTGTACTGTCCCACCTTCCTCTTCCTGAGGGAGTTTATGCTGTTTGTTTTCAGTGATCCATTTTACATTTGGAGAGGTAACCAGCACTTCAGGCATATTCTAAATACTGCATTTTCAGTGCTGGTGACTCTTCACTCAGTAAGACATGACTTTCAAGTTTCTCCTTTTTAAAGTTTTTTAAAGTTGCCTACTTCTCTGGTTTTTTTTTTGTTTGTTTATTTTTGGGGGGGGGTTTGTTTTGTTTTTTTTTAGAGAATCTCACTTTGACACTAAGGCAGGCCTGGCACTCATACTCTGTAACCTGGATTAGCCTTGAATTTATGACATTACCCCCAACTTACCCTACCAGATACTACAGGTGTATGCCATCAAATCCAGTTTGTTTTACCTACTTTTCACCATGTGGTATCTTCAATCTTATGTCATCATTATCCGTGGTCTGGTTTCCCCCATTTATGGGTAGAATTGGTGTGCTCTGCTGGAGTAAGGGTCATACTAAGTATTTTAGCTTTCCCAGGTGATATTTAATGGAAAATTCAGTCTAACTGAATGTGTAGGCGTCAGTCACAAAATTCATGCAGAACTGTAGCATTTCTGAAATCCTTAAGAGCTCAGACTCTCATTTCTTCATACTTTGAGGTTTTTTGTTGTATGTTTGTTTTTAATCAGGACTGTGTCAGGGGCTGGGAATATACCAGTCTGACGGCGACCCTGGTTCTCAGAGCTGACAACTTGTTGTGCTTTCATGGCTCACTTTACCACTTGAGTAAATATACTCCAAGAAAATATTTCCTAAGTAATCATTTATTCATGTTTTTTACTTTTTGAGACAGGGTCTCACTCTATAGCCCTAGCTGGTCTGGAACTCACTCTGTAGACCAGGCTGGCCTTGAACTCACAGAGATCTGCCTGTCTCTGCCTCCAGGGTGTTGGGATTAAAAGTAGATACTACCACACCCAATTTTTCACTTTTTAAAAAAATGTAAAATGAGGGACTGGGTGGTGGCACACACCTTTAATCCCAGCACTCTGGAGGCAGAGGCAGGTGGATCTCTCTGAGTTCAAGGCCAACCTGGTCTACAGAGTGTGTCCTGTTAATTCTTGGCACTGATTTAGATTTAACTTCCAGTCCCTGCATGGCTGCAGGGCATCTCCAGGGATTTCCCTCCATATCTGGCCTTGCATCTATCATTCTTCTCTCCAAAGGGTTGGGAATCCTGAACACCTGACCATTCACTACAGTACTTTTCACTACAGATTTGACCACCAAAGTCAAATTATTTTTAATGTTTTTTTATTCATTCCTCCTCACCTGTCTTGTTTGATGGCAGGTCTCATATCCTCTATCTTGCCCTAACTTCCTATCTTAACTATTATACCCTTCTAATTTTATATTTACCATCAATACTCAGCCAAAGTCAAACCAAAACGAATACTGAATAGTTGTGTCGTGTGACATATGACAGGGAGATATAAACAAAGCAATCCAGACAAAAGTGTGTTGTCCTTTAGTAGCAGGCAGTAGGAGCCAACTTTGTGCAACAATGGAGAACAACACAGGACTGCTCGGAGAACAGGTAATGTAATTCAGTGGAGATTCTGGAAAGCTAAGGATGACACCCAGGAGAGACAGGCTCTTTCCTGCAGGTGCTAGAACTGCCACTCACCAAGAGACTGGCTCCTGAGTGGAATAATGCCGAGGAAATGTACTGGATCTGAGCCCGTCTCCTCAGAGAGTCTAACCCTGGTTCCCTTAAAGCACAGAGTGGTGTTAGTTTTGATTTTTATTTTATTCAGTGGGAGTTAGGGCCGGTGAGAAAGTAAAGGGAGGGTCTCACAGTGTAGCTCAGGCTAACCTGGGACACAATGTGGAACCCACAACTGGAGGCAATCATAATGTTTCAGCTTCCCAGAGTGTGTGGTCCTTAAACTGCCTTTTGTCCCCAGTTGACTCTGCCTACTGGAGGGCAGGGCACACTGATGTGGGAGGTATTTGCAATGTTGGAGTACAAGGCTCTCCCACAAGCCACGGAACGCTGATCTCAGACAGACAGAGGTGGTTTATTGAACATACACTCTAAGGCTGATCTAGTAGGGCCAGAGATCAGAATTCAGGGCCGTGAGTGTCTAGGCTGTCATTGACTCACTAGCTTCTCAATCTCCTGCTGGCAACTCTTTCTGGCTGAACACAACTACTAGGCGTATGACTCACACATGTCCCGTGGAGTCAGCCGGCTACCACACAGATTCAAAAGCAGAAGCACACTGCTCAGTATATCATGCCTTCCTTAGTCTTAATGCTTTCTTTCGTTTTGGCAAAAGAGTAGCTGCTGTTTTTTTGTCTTAGGCTTTTTTATTGCAGGCGGGGTATGGGGGTATGGAGGCATGGGGGAGCGCGGGGAGGTGTTTGTCTTGGAACACACTGTATAGGCCAGGCTGGCCTCAAACTCACCATCCTACAGGCACATCCTTCTGAGTACTGGGATTGACCAGAGGGAAGTGACCACTGTGTCCCGATCTCACTGCCTTTTTAAATTAATGAGAATAAGAATTAAATTTTGAGATCTTTTCTGTTTGCAATGTCTTTATTCTTTCATCATATATATTTCATAGTTTGACTGAATCTAGAATTTTCTTTAGGAATTTTATCTCCTTTGTCTTTCTACAATGATAAATCTGAAGACATTCTGATTCCTAGGCCTGTGTAATCTTTTTTCCCTTTGAATTTTGTTTTCTTTTCTTTCTTTCTTTCTTTCTTTCTTTCTTTCTTTCTTTCTTTCTTTCTTTTTTATTTATTTATTTTTTTTTATTTTTCGAGACAGGGTTTCTCTGTATAGCCCTGGCTGTCCTGGAACTCACTCTGTAGACCAGGCTGGCCTCGAACTCTCGAACTCAGAAATCCGCCTGCCTCTGCCTCCCAAGTGCTGGGATTAAAGGCGTGCGCCACCACCGCCTCGCATCTGTTGAGTTTTTAACTCCAGCTTTTTTCTTTAAGCTTTCAAGAACTCTCTGTATTATCTGAATTTTCCTTTTTATGTAGTATCTGTTTTCTGATTTGTCCAAGGAAAATAATGACAGCTCGTGGAAGCTTTTTTTTAATAGAGTTTTTATTTCCTCCAAGATACAGTGTTCTATTTATTGAATTTCCATGCTGAGTCCTCCTCAAATATCTGCTATCTTTTCCTCTGTGTTTATGATTAAGAATAAGGACTTGAAATTGCATTGGCTGCTCTGAGTGCAGGGGGCCTTTTCACTTTGAATATCTCTGTCAGTGAATTGGCGAGGGTACTGGTTGATAATCTCCTGGGATCAATGTTTAAAAAGCCTTCTTTCTGGGTTGCTATATTTCATAGAATAGACTTTTCTTGTCAGGAGCCATCTAGGAGAAGCTGATAACTAGCAGGTGATTTTCTTGAGATGGGGTCCTCCTTGGATTAAAAGCTATGACAGATTTGTTCCTGTAGGCAAGGCCCAGGAGAATTTCATTTTAGGAAAGATTCCTGCTATTAATATGCTTTTCCTGTTATTATTAAATATATATAATAATCACTAGGTATTATTATACTAGCCCACCCTTTTGAACAGATCTCTGCAGAACAAAAAAAAAATGTTCTGTCTTGTAGTGATGATTTCTTAATTCTTAATGAAGATCCTATATATAAGAATTCCTAAAATTACAGTAATTACTAAGTTCTTTTCTGATAGTCAAAACTGTAATGAGAACTCTGCCAGTCTTCAAGTGTCACAAGTTAATTGCTTCTGAGATAGCAAGCAGGCCTCTACTACTCAGAGCACATTACAAGAGATTGTAAAACCATTAACCAAAGATCATAAGAAGGGAACTAAGAATTTTCTGTAGGTGCAATGACAGACGATATTAACTAGGTTTATCTATACAAAACTTCACTAATATCTTAGTCACAGAAGTTATGGTTTCTAACTACCCATGAACCTATAGAGCTGGTAACAGATGATGAATGTTTAGCCAGATAATTGCTTCTAATGGATATGCATGGAAACGTTCTCTGTTGTAAACTCCTTATTGAGTTTATGTTTGAATTTCTAGTGAACTTTTGTTTAAAAAAAAGGGGATGCTTGGAAAAACCATGTGATCTAGTCGTCTAGAAAAGGTACAAATGACTAAAAAGTATTACATTGGAGAGAAAGCAATGGGAGTAAGGTATTGGGAGCAGAGCATTGATACATCAGAACAGGAGGAGGGAGCAAGATTAGAAGGAAAATGCAAAATGGAATCACTTAGAAGCTATAAGGCAACTTAAAAAATTAGAGAGTGATATGTAGAGTACAGAAGTAAAGAGGAAAAAGAAGAATCTGTAGAGTTTGTAGAAGGAACAGGCAGGCTTCTCCTTACCATGGGACAGCAAGGCAGGCTTAGTCTTACTAAAGAGAACAAAGCTTTCTTCTTACAGACTTGGGTTTGATTTATCTAGCAATAAAAGGGTAAGAAAAGCCCTTTTCTTTCTCTATGCAATAAAGATTGGAGTTCATTTTTCACCTAGAATGAGTGGCTTCTTTCTGAACTGGCACTTGGTCTTTTCTTCCACATATATATAAGTATGAATGTGTGTGTGTGTGTGTGTGTGTGTGTGTAAGTATGTAATTATCAGATACTATGAAAGCTGAGCCCAACTGGTTCAAATGGAGATTTAAGAATGTATATGCATGAATCTGTGTATGTATCTATGTGAGTTTAACCCATATTTGCTATGTAAAAGTGTTTCCTTCTACAAGCATTATTCTCTTCTCTTGGTTCAATAGAAGTTTATTGCTCCAAACATCCCCCTAGCCTGACAAGTGAGAGGCATCTGGACAAGAGGGAAAAGGCTCTAGCAATTAATCCATTACTTAATCCCTTGCTGTTTGAAGATGAGATACTAATGCCAAAGACTGTAGCTTCTGGCCTCAGAGGAACACAGACAAGCACGTCAGCTACTGTAGCAAAGTTACTTAAGACTTAAGATAGGTAAATGTTTTATTGTTAGCAACCCTAAATATCTCGTAAGACCAAGTCTTTCTGCCACTAACCCTATTCCCCCTCCACTGCCTCAAGAAGAACCAATAAGAAAGAAGGGCCGGAGCTGGCCCCTGGCATCTTCTCATCTCCTAAAGAGAAATAAATGGTCAGGCTGCTGGCCTTCTGGGAGTTAGATGAGGGAAAGAAAAGAGGTTTTAGCATGGACTCTTCATCTTGTTTTCTGTGCTTAGGGTGATAACAATGCTCACATCTTCAATCATATCTTATGCCCTGCAGCCCTGAGACCTCTTCTGTACTTAGTCCTGAGAGTAAGCCATTATACTAAGGAAGTGGAAAGGCTAATTGTCCAGTCCTGTGCAACGTGGGTGGAGATACGGAGATCTAGCCACAGAAACAGCTCTCCCCTAATCCCCCTCAGCCCCTTCATTGATCAGCCTCCGCTTTCCACCATATATTGAGTATGTAGCACTGCTGGTTGCCAATATGCTTTGCAGTTTCCAGAGGTCAGGCAGTCTTGCATTCTCTTTCATGTGGCTTTATGTCTTCCAAAGAAAATCTCCTTATTCACATTTTTGTGAGACTTTGCAGGGAAGCAAAATTAGATCCATGAGTTAGCTAGCCATTTTCATCCAGAAAATCATGTAAGTTTACTTTCGCTTCTTTTAAGATGAAGAATAAAGCAGAGGCTTTGGGACACTGGGACAAAAACCAAAGGGTTCTTCTGTCTCCTTTAACCTCTCTCTACCCTTGCCTCAGATTCCTGGATGCTGGTATTATAAGTGAAAGACGCCACACCTGGCGCTAGCAATAGTTTTGCACACCAAGAGTGATAGTTAAGGGGGCTGGAGAGATGGCTCAGCTGTTAAGAGCACTAACTGCTCTTCCAGAGGTCTGGAGTTCAATTCCCAGCAACCACACGGTGGTGGCTCACAAGTATCTGTAATGGGATCTGATACCCTTTTCTGAAGGCAGCTACAGTGTACTCTTATACATAAAATAAAATGAATAATTCTTAAGAGTGATGGTTAATAACGATTATCAGTGTAGCAGGATCCAGTCACTGAAGAGCTACATGGGCTTACCTGTTAGGGCTTGTCTAGATAGCTGGGGCACAAAGAACAGACTAATTCTTTGTGTCACCATCCTCAGTGCTACATCATATCAGTGCATCATCCTTCAGTACTGTGTCCCACACAGTAAAGAAGAGAAAGCAAGCCGAGTGCTAGTATTCATGGCTCTCTGTTTCCTGACTGTGGTCACAAGGTGACAAGCCATGTCAAGCTCCTGCCATCTCGGCTATGATAGACTGTACCCCAAAAAACTAGGAGTCAGAATGAACCCTTCCTTCCTCAAGCTGCTTTGGTTATGCATTTGCTCACAACAATAAGACAGTTAACTAATCTACCAGCCTATCCAGGATCCAGACACACACTGTCTGCTGTCTTGGACAGCTCCGGCAGACAGAACAACTGTGAAACATGCTTCCCTACGGTGAGACTGTGCCTCCACCTCAGCTACAGTGGGTCTCTCTCCTCTTTCTATGAGCAGGCCTAGAAGATGGTAACTACGGAAAGCACCTCAGACCTAGGTTGCCATATGGGTGACTATTCAGAGGCATTTCTTGGACTAGATCCTGGGGAGTAGGTACACGAGCGAGAAGCAATTCACATCTAAAAAAAAAAAAGGTTCCTGACGTCAGAAACACTCGGCTGGAATGGCTGGGGGTGGGAGTCCTATTTTCTCGCCCAACAGCTTATTCTGCTGTAATAGGACAGCACATTGCAATGAAAACACTGCAATGACGAGTTTTCAAAAAGCACAAATACATTCTTAATTGGTTAAATCTCTATTAAGTTTACAAAATGGGTTTTCTACCTGGCACATTAGAACAGGATCTATTGAGAGTAGCCAGCACCGTCTATTGTAGTGTCTGCTAATGTGCTCATCCCTTCTCTCCCGTGTTTTTGTTTTTATCTAATTACAATTCAGTGTTTAAAAGATAACAGGGTTATTTATTTTTTTCTCTCTTATTTCAACAATCATTGTTGCTCAACAGCTGAGTATATGTGCTGTCCTGGATCAGGGGGTTAGGAGTGCTTATTTCAATATTAAATAGAAGGGTTCTTTTTCATTGAAGTGAGCAGGGAATTAAGCTTACAACTTCAATTACCAATAATTAATTCCCCACACTGCAGCCATGCAGCTTGCATTTAAGCTCTCAATGCCCACAGGATAACAAAAATCTATTTTGATCACTTTTTATTTTCATCATTTAAGGAGTACATCTTATTCCAATTAGGCCCATGCATTTCAGATTGCAAGAGAACAAATACTCTTTCTCAAAGCCAGGGAGTAAGGAGGGGGGAGCCTTTTTGAGCCAGACAAAGGCAATTGTGAGATCTTTTCAGTCTCTTGCCTTTATTGAAAGGCATCTCACATTCTGGGGAATTGGCTACCTTATCTACATGGAGCTGTTATTTAGAAGCACGTGGATAATTTTGTAAATTTGATTTTCCTTACGTACTGAACTGTTCTTTGCTGGCTTTTTTTTTAGAAAGAAGAAGAAAGCAACTGAGCACCTGATGTCCAGGGTAACAAAACAAAGTCTTTCTCTAAAGCCAACCCCAGAACCTCTAGCCAAGGCCAGAGCTCTGATCAGAAGGGCTGTTCAGAGAGGGAGGCTCAACTCAGATGTGGGCAGGAGAGATTGAACTCATCAGGGAATTGCAACTTCTTCTGACAAATACTGAGCAACAGAAAGAAGCCACCAGGGTGTCACCAAAGCACAGACAACAATCAGAGCCGGAGTTCTTAGACATAAAAGGACATGCTTGGAATTAGGTGCCCTGAAAATTCTCAGACTGTGAGCATGTGGAAAAGAAGTTTGTGAGTTCAGCTTCCTGGGTTTCTTCTGGCCTTGTTAACTTTGTCAACAGTGAGCCTCAGGTTCACTAAAACTCATTTTAAAGCTCACTTAAGTGGAATTCAGTTAAACAAAGCCACAAAGTAACCGGAATACACTTCTATACTTGGCTTTCAGGAAAAAGAGAAACTCATTTAAGGCACGAATACAGTCTGAGTCATTTGGGAGGATGTTAGCTCCAACACTCTCTACAGCGATCAAGGAAGCTCTACGGTTAGCACAAGCTCATCTCAGTCTTCAGCCTGTAGCTTGTGACACCCAGACATGTCCAAATCAGGACCCCAGGGCCACCAAAATTCTTTCATATAGTAATAACATACGTTTTAAAAAAATAGATTGAGTTAGAGTCCTTGCGTTCACTTGCTTTTATAAGAAGATAAAAGCAGTTTCCTGTTAAGTAAATCTTTTAATGTGTATGTATGTATGTATGTATGTATGTATGTGTGCATGTGCACAGGTGATTGTTTGTGTGTGTGTTGTATGTAGACCAAAGGACAAATCAGGCACCATCAGTATTTTCCATTCTTTTCTGTCCTTTTCTTTTTTCCCTTTCTTCTTTCCTTCCTTCCTTCCTTCCTTCCTTCCTTCCTTCCTTCCTTCCTTCCTTTCATTTGTTTGTTCATTTGTTTTGGGGTTTTGTTATGTTTATTTTTCAACACAGGTCTCTGTGTAGCTCTAGCTGTCCTCATACTCACGTTGTAGACCAGGCTGGCTTTGAACACCAAAGAGGATCTGCCTGTTCTGCCTCCTGAGTGCAGGGATTAAAGGTACACGCCACCACACCCAGGTTCCATCAATCTTATTGTGAGACAAGGTCTCTCATAGACTAGTGCTTGACAAGAGTGCTAGGCTGGGTGGTTAAGTAGTCCCAGCATCTTCCTGCCTCTACCTGCCAGCATTGGATTCAGAGGCACACCACTACTTCTTTCTTCTTTTTATAATATGGGACTCAAACTCAAAGTAGTTTACCATCAGAGTCATCTCCCTAGCCCAACTTGTGATACCTAATGTTTTTTGTTGTTGTTG
>NW_021627618.1:0-29999 GCF_004785775.1 Grammomys surdaster | reverse complement strand
CTTCATCCCCCACTGCACGGGCTCATGACCCTTCATCCCCCACTGCATGGGCTCATGACCCTTCATCTCCCACTGCACGTGCTCATGACCCTTCATCTCCCACTGCACGTGCCCATGACCCTTCATTTCCTGCACATTTTAGGATGAAAGGAAAAGGAATACTTCTCAGTGCCGATGGCCCTCACAGGAATGTGCTGAAAATAAAACCACCCATGTGCTTCACAGAAGAAGATGCAAAGTTCATGGTGGAGCACCTTGATGGCATTTTAACAGGTTGGTCCATGATCTCTCTCTTTTCTCAAAAGCTCTTCAATGCACTCTTTCTGGCCTTCTATTCACAAGGGACATGGAGCAAGGGAAAAAATGGATAACTTTCCCTTCAAACTAGAATCAGATAGCTGCAAAAATAAAAGGCATGGACTCTCAAAATTTTTTTTATTTCTAGTCATGAAACTCCAAATATAAGTTTTTGGCAAATTAGCACATTGCTGTTATTGCTTGTTAGTTGGGGAGGAGTATTTGTTGTTTATTTTGCTTTTTAGACAAGGTCTTGCTGTGTAGCCCAGGCTAGCCT
This sequence comes from Grammomys surdaster, assembly GCF_004785775.1. NCBI lineage: Eukaryota > Metazoa > Chordata > Mammalia > Rodentia > Muridae > Grammomys > Grammomys surdaster. Next base: position 29,425 of record NW_021627618.1, on the reverse strand, counting down.
TAGATTCCTGATCTTCCTCTTCCAGCCTTGTGAATGCTGAGATTACAGGTGTACTCCATCATGCCTAGTTCACCCTGTTCTGCTAACCATTTCTCTTTCCTTTAGACAACAACTATGGTTTTTTAAGCTGTGTGTCTGCTCTGTGTCTCTCGCTGCTAACAATGCATAGTTCCAGCATTGAACTATTCAGATATTGTATCAACTTCTCTGGCAGTGCATGTCCATGAGCCTGGCTACTGTTCAGGTGATAAGGCATAAGAACAATAAATAGATCCAATGTGCTGCACAGCAAGACCCCGACTCAAACAAAACTCAGAAGGCAAAAGATATCTGAAGTATTTTTTTAATAAAAAATACAAAGCACAGATAAATAGTTTTTGACCATCTGCTGAATCATTTCACTTTGGATTTTTTTTCCCTCTTCATGTTGAAGAATGCTTCAAATATTAAAGTTTTTTTATCTGTTTATGTTTATTTTAAGGACTTTCATTTGTCATTCAGAACTCTGGCCCATCATAGGGATTCTATCTTCTGCTCATTCAGATTATGCAACTGAATTAACTTATTTTTCTGTTATGAACATAAATTGCATTGGAAAGTAAATAAACACTGTAAAATGGTATTGAAACCATGCAACTGTTGAAATATTAGCCCATTTTTATTACAGCTTGGTCTTATTCATATTTATAGAAATGTATTCAACCTCACTGCTTGGTTCTGTCAACTGTTGTTAAGATATGACAAGAAGCCACAAATGAAGACATCAGAGATCATTAATGTTTGGAAGTAGGGTCTCTCTTTGGACTCAGAGAACATACTCACACCCAAACCTGTCAGATATCCTCCCAAGCTGGTGTGCCCTGTGATCCTGCAACACCAGGTAGAAGGGTGGATTCCTGTCACCCAAGCTGATCCCACTAAAAGTAAACTGAATGACATCACTAACACCCCTGAAGAACTGGACTGTATGAACCAGACACAGACAAAATAGACTCAGAGCCATGAACAAATTAACAGTGAAAAACAAAAATCAAAATGTGAACTGGAGCTGGAGAAATGGCTCAGCAGTAAAGAGCACCAACTGCTCTTCCAAAGGACCAGGGTTCAAATCCCAGCATCCACACAGTAGCTTACAACCATCTGTAACTCCAGTTCCAAGGGATTCACCATCATCCTCTGGCTTCAGCATCCAAGGGCATAGGCATGCACATGGTGCTCAGACATCCGTGTAAAGAAAACACCCATACACATAAATAGTAATAAAATAATTCTTAAAAAATGAAAGCCAGCAATTCTAATAGTAATATTTTTTACAGACATTACATGCCTCTTCTCTAGTTCTTATTAAGTCTTTATATTCCTAGACAGTATTTTCTTTATTATATTGATCTAACTTCTCTTTATCTTCTTTGATTTAGTTTTAGAAGAAGTCATGGACTCCAAGAGTGGGATTGTGATCTCTGAGAACACAGCTTGCAGAACAAAGGTCAGAGGTGGCTGCTTTGTGTTTAAGGGGAGCTTAAAGCATTGGGGATTGCTTTTTTCATAAACAGTGACCATTAGAACAAAAGCAGCTTGTGCCAATGATCATTGCAATTTTGAGGGTACAATTAAGTTCCCAGAGCCAATGGCATATCATCTGCAAGAAATGAAACCAAATCACCATGCTCACAGGTTTATTCTAATATAAAAATATAAATAAAAACAAAGGGACTCTCTCTTCTGGCCTTATAAAGACAGCTTTCAGATATGGGGAAGACACTTACAAATGGCCAGAGCTTTCTCATATCGGCTCAGAAAGCCACCTGCAGTCAGCTCTGGTTCCCAATGCCCTTCACCATCTACCAGAGCCTTGGATGCATGGTTCTGAAACACCAAAAATTGCTTCTGAAGTGAGCTGACGTGGAAGCTTCCAGGGCAGCCTGTGGGATCCCAGACAGTGAGTGGCCTAGTTTCCACTCTTGATGCGCTTCCAGCAGAGGGCTTTTCCTTTCTCTTCTTGACCTGCCTGTGTGTGAGAAAGAGTACCCAGGCCTGGAAGCAGAAAAGCAAACCCTTGCGAGGCTTTGCTGCATAATTTGTTATTTGTTTATAGCTTTGATGGCAAGGGAACATTCAGTGCCCAGAGCCTGCCTGTGCACCCAGCACAGTCAGCAAAGTCTTTTTCGTGGTTTAAAAAAAAAAAAAAGTGGGGGGTGTTTGAATGGGAGCAAATGATTTCTAACAAGACACCCTCTGTCTCTTCACACAACACAAAGCAGTCATAGGGACCCACTATTATCAAAAGGGTAGGAAGAGTTTATCAAATCTAGGTCAGAATCCCAGCTACAAAATGGCTTTGCATAGCACTGACCAGGATCTTGCAAAACCAAGGGTTGGTGAGGCCTCATACCCGGAGGCTAGTCGAGTCACTGCGCAGGTATTAAAGTTTGTCCTAGAGTCTCAGAATTGCTGTTGACATCACCTTTCAAATGTCTGGTATCTAAAGAGGTTGGGTGTTTGAAGAGGTGGATATCCACGGAAGTTTTGTGGCCCTGTCTTTGCAGATGCCTAAGGAAGTACATGTGGAATTGCCCAACCTCAGTACCACCAAAGCCAGAGAAATCCACAGCGGAAAGAGAAATGGTGTATGCTCAGACCAACATGCCCTGCTCGGCAAAAGACTCAAGACATGAGAGCCAAGTGTTAAACAGAGGATAAAGATCCAGGGATACAGAGAGCAAGGGGATGCCTCTCACCTCTTAGACATCCTGTAAATTACAATCGTCAATCTGCCTAACTTGTACATTAAAAGATGGACTAATAATACCAATAATCAAAGTGGTAAACTATGTCAACATTAGTAATGGAGCCTCTTGCCTGGTAATTCATTGCCTGCAATTCTGAAGTTATTTATTCTTCTAAGTAGAGTTTTCTATTGCAACGAAGAAGCGGGGCACCTTGCTTCTCGTGATGCAATGTTTGAAATTAGAGAAACAAGTGAAGACTGTTCTTTCACTTCAGAGAGTTAGCATGCTAAAGTATTTTTAATCATGAGAAATACTCTAAACAGTCAATATATAAACTATTATTTATAAATTGTAATAAAATAAAAGATGATATAAACAAAAGTGAAGACTATAAAATGCAGAGAGCATTGTAGGTTATGGTGGAGAAATCTAAGTCATTCTGAAAGGAAATCACAGAGCAGAGAGGAAAATGGCGAAGAACAGCGGTTGGTAAGAAGCCTGGTTACTTACCATCCTGTGGGAACTGAAAGGGGACACATATACACAGACACACTTGCATGAGGATGCTTCTAGAATGACAGAAGCAGCCAAATCCCAGCATTCAGAGTTGGGAACTTTGGTTCTGGCTACTCACAGGCCATGTCATCTTGACCAAGTTGCTTACCTACCAGGTAAGAATGGTCCCTCCTCTGAACATCTTATCTTCCCCGAGTTCATTATCACCTGCATCCCACATATCCTAAATTAGCTCTGTCTGACCTGTATCTCTCCATCGCCTTCCTACTAGTTGTTAAACTTGCTGGTTTGTTCCTATTCCATGAAGAAGAAACAGTAACTTTTCTATGCCTGTTTACTGCTAACTGAGTGAGATGTCTTCTTGGGAGTATGAGCCTGTTCTTTGGATAATAGTATTTTAGGGGACCCCTTATCTGTGGGTAGCACATGTGGAAGACCTTGAATTGTGGTACTGAGAGTCTGTTTAAAACAAAAACAAACAAAAAAACAACAAAAGACAAGGCAAACTAAAGAACCATAAAGTGTTAATTCCTAATGGAACAAACCACTGGTCCTAGTGGAAAAAAAAGGGCGGCCTCTGTAGTAAGCTTTCCACAAGTTGCTGGTTGCCTCTTCAAAGAGTAGTATAATTATCAGGGGCTCAACGTTGTATTCTGCTTCAATCAGCCTGGGTATTAATAAGGGCATTGGCAAATTGGTCTTAACAAGGAGGAGCCTAGGCTGCTGGCCCACTTGTTGCCTTCATCTCCACCTCCACATGCCTGCTGCTCATGACACCATCATCATTTGCCTGCTTGAATGGCCAGTGTGATGTCTGTAGTGGATGCTTCTGGTAGGCAGTAAAAGGTGAAACAAAAAAATCGTAGCATGGAGTATTCATGCAATATAGCCCTTTCCATGCCTGTGACCCATATCTCTTTTGTTCTAGTACTTTCGTGTTCCTGGACAACTAACTAGACCACTTATGCACTCCTATCATTTCTTCCATGCAAGGCAGATGCCCACACACACCACTCAGAGCTCTGCCTCCAGGAAACTTTTCCATAGCCACTCTTTCAAGACCTCATTGAGAATAACTATAAAGCAGCCAGCAGGCAGTGTCAGAAATGGCAGATCTTTGAGTTTATCCCGTTATCTTAACCAAATGTGTCTTCCCAGTGCCACCAGCATACTGTTATCTTCTGAGGGGAGCATCTCTGGCACATCCAGCTGCATCAGCTTAGGGGTATCAGCAATGGATCACCAGGATGTTCTGCAAAGTACCCAGATGGTCCAACCCTAAGTTATAACAGCCTAAGTTATAACAAAGGGCATAATAAATAAATAAATAAGAATAAACCTGATTCCAGGGCACATTGTAATCCTTGAGATGAAGAAGTAGACCCAAAACAAATCCTGGGGCTCAGTGGCTAGCCAGTCTAGCTGAATTGGTGAAGTCCAAGTTCATCGACAGACTCAAATCTGTGACTCCAGTTCCAGAGATCCAATGCCCTCTTCTGGCCTCCAGGGGCACTGCAGGCTTGTGATACGTATATATGCAAGTACTTGTACATGCACATAAAAATAAGCAAATCTTTGAGAAAAATTAAAGTGATGAACAATGGAAAAAATATTGGCCTATACACACACACACACACACAGAGAGTCCTTTGGATTTTTAAGAGAGATATTAATGCCTTTCATTGTTTTATGTAGGCTGAGTAAAGAAAAAATGTGTGTGGAGGGAAAGCTTTAGGGTTCCCAGATGGCCTTTTGCACTGTAGAAACGTGTATTCTACAAGCCAAGGAAACTATGGTCAACACAAAACCTTCCCAGTATTTATTCCTTAAATGTCATGTATAATTTACTACGTGGTCACCTGTACTTCCTCTGTAGCAAGGTCTTATGTTAGAAACTCAACTGATTTCTCACTGTAGTGTGTTCTGCATGTAATCACTCTTGGAAATTTTTGAGATATGTTATATGGCCTATGATCTGTTTTGTTTTTTAAAATACCACATACATTTTGAAAGGAGGTAAATTCTGAAATACTCTAAATGCGACACAGAAGCCAATTTTTAGAGTCAAGTTTGTAGTGTATCAAGTGTGTGGTGAAGATTTTGATCACGTTATTGAGAGATGTGAATAAAATTTTCCCACAATGCATGTGAGTTTACTATTTCTTTATAATTCTATCAGTGTTTACTTTCCATAAATCAAAGTACATCATAAAATGTGAACAAATGTATAACTATAAAATATTCCTGGAAAATAGTCTTTATCTTATTTGCAGCTTATATGTTCTAAATGTTATAGAAGTTCCTCTTTTAAACTTGGAGAGCTGTGCATTTTATTCAGTCTGGAAGTCTTTGCTTTTTCATTAGAGCATTTATAGTTAATGTAACTCTGGTGTGTGCTTTTAAATATATGTTGTTGTATTAATGATCATTTTTCTTCTTTTCTCCATTCTTGCTTTCTTTCAAATTCATTTTAGTGGTGTTTTGTTTTACCATATGCTTACCCCAAACACACAATCTTACAAGTTACATGACATCTAATCCATTTTTCAGGAGCTTCTTGGCAAATTGCAGCATCTTTTTCCTGGTCAGTGCAAGAACTTAAGAGCAGTTTTGTTTCCTCTATCACATCACATTTAGAATGCTGTTGCTGCGTGCATCTATATCTGATAGCTATTTTATATCATCACTGTTATATCAGCATATGCTATTTTACTTTTTTGTTTGCTTTCATATTCTTTATTTCATCTTTCCATCTGGAATTACTTTCATTTTATCTTGAAGAATGTCCTTTAGTATTTCTTCAGTGTAGGTCTCTGCCTAACCTCTTATTAGTCAGATGGGTAAACTGGAAAATATAGACATTAAAAGACTAAATGAAGTATCCCATATCCTCAGAAACAAGGCAAGGACTAGAATCTAATAACTCTGAGTTTCTTCGGCCAATGCCTTTTCTTCCATAACCTTTAAAAATGTCAAGATAGAAGCAAAAAAGAATGACCAATTAACATGGGTCATCAAAACTTCTATTGAAGAGGTGTAAACCCAATTACTTTGATTAATTGACTTTAAACCACTAACAAGAAAAGCACAAAATCAGCAACAGACACTAAAAATATTAATTAAAAAATGAAATAGTAACAAGCACCCAACAATCCCATTGGGTGATATTGACCTGATCATATAAAGCATGGTCACCAACTTATTACTTATGCCTTCTTGGTTTTTTTTTTTCTGTCAGCAGAATTATCAGCTATGACCTGAAATACATAGCTTCCAAGTAGAAATTCAGAGTTCTTTTTTCATACTTAGGAGAGAAGAAAATAACAACATCACAGTTGTAGCAAAATAGCATAGATTTGTAGCAGAAAGCAAGAATGGTTTATACACAGCTGTAGTCCTTTAACCCTGAGGGGAGTCTTATATGCCTCACCAATATGCCATGTGTTTTTAGTATGTTGGAAGTTTTTTAAAGGAAGAGAGAGGAGATTGAGGGGTAAAAGTAACTCATATGTTCCTTTCAAGAACATGATCATTTCTTTCCTTTCATGGCCTCTTGGTATTCTGTGGTGTTCCTAAGATTCTTAACCTAATATTTCTTGAAATTTCCAATATTTCTTCTCTTTTTTACACTTCCTGAACCACTGTCTTATTCAATTTCTTTTTAAAGAGAATTTTGCCAAGCAGTAGAGGTGCATGCCTTTAATCTCATCACTAAGTAGGCTGAATCAGGCAGTTGTCTTGTGAGTTCAAGGCCAGCCTCGTGCACAGCATAGATTTCATGACAGCCAGGGATACACAGAGAAACCCTGTCTTGAAAAACAAGCAAGCAAACAAACAAAGAATTTCCAAACCTAATGCTATTACTCTGCTAAAGGAATATAATAGTAAAATGACTCCTAATGACAAACTGATACATCTATACATATATAGATCAATGTCTTATAACCCACATCAGAGAAGCTTCTTCTTGTAGTTGATGGAAATCAACACAGAGACCCACAACTGCACAATACACAGAGAGTGAGAGACTTGGAGCACTTGGTCCTAAATGGATGTCTTCATCAAATCATTTTCCTGAAGGCTCAGGGATCTATGCAGAAGAGGCAGCAGAAAGACTGTAAAAGCGACAGGCATTGGATGACTCTAAGGAAATGTCTTCCAACAGGACTGATGCACACATGAGCTCATAAAGATTGGGGGAGTTTGTACAAGACCTGCACAGTTTCACACCAGACAGGTCCACTAACCGGCAGGTAAATGGACACAGGACCACATCCCTAACCAAGAAGCTATCTACAATTGATAGCCACTGGCAAAATGAACATCAGTTTTCTCCTTTGGCATCGGGGGTATCAATCACAGTATCCCAATGCAGGGCAGGCCCAAGCCCAGGAGTAATTGGCCAACACAAAATGAGCTCAGTGGTATTTCAGGCCCTTTGTTTCATTTTGCTTTGTTTTGCTTGTTTTGGCTCCTCTCTCTCCACCAATTAGTCTTTAGATTGGTTTTGTTGTTGTTGTTTGTTTGTTTTGTTTTGTTTTTGTTGTTTTTTTTTTTTTGGTTGGTTGATCTTTTCTGTTTGTTTCGTTTTTGTAGAGAGGGATTGTGTTTATTCTTTGTTTTTATTTGTGTTTATTTTGTAAGAGAGAGAGAGAGAGAACATAAAGTTGTGTGGGTAGGGAAAGTGAGGAGGATCTGGGAGGAGTTGGTAGAGGGGAAAAACACCAACAAAATATATTGTAAAATAATTTTACTTGAAATGTATTTTAAAGGAATTTCCACCATACAGATTGCTTTTCTAGAAACACCAGTTTTCCAGTGTTCCAAACCAATTGTTTGGGCACTCTCATCATTGCCCGATAGGTTCATGAACAGTGATGGCAGGGTGGGGGCTAGGTATGGACCAACTATTATGGCTTTCCACACTCTAACATCAATCTGGCTATAGCTAGCAATGCTAAGAGTTTAATGGTATGGCCCTGTATGATATAGTTCCCCAGAGCACCAGACAGACCCCTAGTAGCAGATTGATTTAGTGTGTTCACTCCTCCAATCATACCAAGAGTAGTGCTTTGCTTTATTGAAGGAGACAGTTGCTCTGGCTATGACCTTCTTCTCCTGCCTGCAATTCTTTCACTAAAACTACCATTTGTGGATACCATTAGCATGATATATCTGCACTATTTATTCCGAAGGAGTTATTCGGTCACAAGTGAAGTATATAAAGGCCTGTGCTCATGAGATTCACTTGTCTTCCCTTATTCTCCATCACCTAGAAGTAGCCAGCTTGCCAGTACAGTGAAATGGACTTTCAAAGACTCCCTTATGGTGTCAGCTAGAGGACAACAACTTTCAAAGTAAGGGGAACATCGTCTAGGATGTAGAATGTAACCTAAGTCAGTAGCCAGGATATGATGATATGGATTTTTTTTCCCATCACCACAATGCATGGGAGTGGAAATCAGGAGGTAAGAATACAATGGCTCTTCTCACTATTAACCCTAGTGATCCTCTAGAAAAACATCTGAGTTCTATCACTACAACTTTGGATTCTACTGATATAGAAGTCTTGGTCCTGAGGTAATAACTCCTACTGCCAGAGAGTGGGGGCACAACAATGGTTCCAATGAACTAAAAGCTGAGACTGCTAGGTAGCCACTGAGGGTTCTTTCAGCCACTGCATCAACAGGTAAACTTCTTTAATCCCAGCACTTGGGAGACAGAGGCAGGCGGATTTCTGAGTTCGAGGCCAGCCTGGTCTACAGAGTGAGTTCCAGGACAGCCCGGGCTATAAGAGAAACCCTGTCTCAAAAAACAAACAAACAAACAAAAAAACAGGTAAAGAATTGTTAATTTCCTTGCTATTTCCACATTCCTCTCTTTTGGGACTAGAGCATTTAGTTTGTGCTACTTATTGCACATTAATAGGATATAACTAATCAATTTTATTTTACTAGGGCTCATGGCTAAGAGACTGTTTTGAAGCTCAGAAGAGAAACTTTTGGTTCTGTGCTTTTTAACAGTATTAGAACTATTAAGTATGGAAGTGTTTTTAGAGATGAGGTAAATGTGTACTGTTATATAAGATGAGTGGATATGAGGTTTTAAGGACCAGGTGTGGAATACTATCATTTAAAGTGATATCTTTGGGTGCTGAATTTTTATTTTCAACTTGACTATGTTTAGAATCACCTAGGAGACATATTAGTTGATATGTCTAGAGAGGTATTTCTAGAGAGGTTTATCTCGGGAGAAAGATCTACCCTGACTGTGGGCAAAACAATCCCATGAATTGAGCTCTCTGACTGAAATAAAAAGTAGAGACAAGGGAGAACCAACTGTATGCCAGAAATCACCGCTTTCTGAACCCTGGGACCATCTGCTGCCATGACTTTCCCATCATGACAGAATGTGTCCCTTTAAACCATAAGCCAATCGAATGCTTACTTTTTCTGTAAGTAACTTTTGTTGAGTATTTTGTTACAGTTAGTGGAAAAACAACTAACTACAGTTAGGTGTCTGAAACAGCAAGAAAAATAACTAATCCATCAAGATTCTTACTCAGCATTTCAAAAATAAAGAAAAATGAGAGAAAATACCTGAGTAGAAACTGAGACTGTGCTCTAGTGACTAACAGTGTTGCCCTAGCACAAAGGTAGATCAGTTCACCAGTGGGATGGGATAAAGAGTTCAGAAATAGATCCAGGTACATGTCAGTTGTTGGTCATTGGAAAAATGAGGAATTATTTGGTGAGTGGAGATGGTATCTTTTTCAGAAGCAGTAGTGAAAAGAAATGTTGTTCACATGTGAATACCTGAGCATCTCTTAGGTTTCCTTTAGACATTCATTTCAAGCATCTAGACCCTTAACCATCATCCTATATAACTTGCTCAACATTTTTATAAATGCCAGGTTAAAGACTTGGAGAAAGAAGATTGTGTCTCAAAGGAAGCTGCCAGTAACAAGTAAAGGCTTCACAAAGGAAAGAGAAAAAAAAAATCCCAAGTGGGTGGGGTCCGTTGCCCAGTTTTATTGTGGGCAGAGTAAATCTTAAAATTATGAGTCATTGGGAAGGTTTCTCTTTTTTATATATTTAGTCTATATTACTTCCAAGAATTTATATTTACCCTTAGGAGGCAGATATGAGTGTGTTCAGAACCACGTTTATTTTCTAGTGTGCATCTACTACACACTTAACAGAATAAACACATATTGCTGCAAAAGTCAGTCTGGTGATTTTGAAAAAGACTAGGTTTGGACACACCAACAACACCCTTAGGGAATTATGCCAAAGCCCGTTGCTCACCAACCCACACCCAAGTAAATACCTCAAAGTTGGGCCTTCTCTCTTTTCCTTTTTACCAAAAACAAGCATATAAAGTTATTGTGAAGGTGAGGTGAGAAATGGGGAGACTTGGGTTTAAAAGATTAAAGCTACTTGAAAATTTGTCATTTCTAAATTAGATAAGCCCAATGATTTCAAGCTTTTTTGTGAAAAATTATTTCCCAATCATTGATTTTCTTTTATTCGGGCTTATTGAAGTATAAATTATATAGAAAAAAATCCACTCCCTTTGGGTTTTTTATAGACTGATAATATAGTTCATAACTGACAAACATATATAAAAATTTGGGAAGCAACCCAAGCCTTTTCATTCTGGTCTGTTGTCCCTATATGTTTGACTCCAGGAACTATGGCTGTCAGGAGAACTGTAAGTCAAAAGGCTCCAAGGGAAAAGTAAAGGGAACATTTGAGTACCTTGCCTACTCTGGTTGTGTGTTGTTGGTTTGGGCTGCCAAAACACCATAGGCTGGGAGTCCAATTAGCAGAGTTCTGGTTGGCTAGAAGTCTAAGATCGGCGTGCCTACAAGATGTGGTTCTGACAGAGGCCTTCTCCTTTGCTTACTGGTGACTGTGTTCTTGCTCTGTGCTCAACAAACAGTGACAGCAAGCTCTTCTATGAGGGGACTAATCTCATCATAGGGGCTTCACATTCCTGACTCTACCTAGACCAGCTTATTTTCTAGAGTCCTCACAAATAACATCACTTTAGAAACTGGGGCTCTATATAAAATGAAAAGTGATGATTAATTCAGTCCATATTATATTCATAAAGTATATTTCTTCCTCAAAGCTTCAGACCCCTGTGTAAGTTATGAAGGGCTGAGGCAGTGGATTCCCCCCCCCCATTTGTACAGAAGCATTCAGGCGCTCTGTTCATAATCAGCCCTCGTTGGAACCACTCTGGGCAATGAGGAGCCAGGTGTTTTCTTACATTCTGTCCAGGTCAAAGAGAACCATTGGAGGCTCCAAATTCTTCTCCAGTCTCACCCTCCCTGAGTCAAAAGTCAAAGACAGACCTTCCCAGCATTTGAAGTTCATAATCTACCTGACAACTCAAGGTTAATTTAATCTCTTTATTCTATCCAGTGAGGTCCTGGCAAAGCTAATTTGAAAGGGGAGTCAGGTTAATGAATTTTCTCGGATATTCAAAGTTAAAAACAACAAAAAGGTGGCAAGACCATGTTGGTAGATTTTAAAAAGAGGCTAAAGCATTAGTAGTTGGTGATGTACTTGAGGGCTGTCTTGATATGAAAATGTGAAAGCTCACCATTGTTAAAAGAACTGCTTGGGCTGGAGAGATGGCTCAGTGGTTAAGAGCACTGACTGCACTTCCAGAGGTCCTGAGTTCAAATCTCAGCAACCACATGGTGGCTTACAACCATCTGTAATGAGATCTGATGCCCTCTTCTGGTGTGCCTGAAGACAGCTACAGTATATTCATATATAATAAATAAATAAATCTTAAAAAAAAAAAGAACTGCTGTGAAGATCCTTGGACAAAAGAATTACTCTGTTTTCAGTAGGAAACATGTCTTGTGAAAATTACAAAATTCTAACTGAACCCTCAAGCTAGGTCATTCTGTTTCTGTCCAAAACTATACAATATAAGAAATCTATAGCTTTGAAAATGAAACCCAAGATTTTTTTTCCCCTAAAAATCCTGTATCATAACGGGATCCAACTATAATTTGAATAAATATGCATCGCTCCAAAAAGACATAAAGTCTTTCTCTTTCGATTGTTTCCATGTGTCTTTCGAAAGCTTCACCAGTCGATCCAAGAGTGAAATAAAATAATCTTTCTCCCCCCAAAACAGCATGCTTGCCTCACATTGCCCCACAACTGTTCTGTCTGATCTTGAGTCTCCGGGCTATAGTTGGAGAGTGGAGACAATGGAAATGTTCCCTGGAGAGGGAGAGACTGCCAGTCAGGGGGGAAGAAGCAAGAATATCCAGGTAATTAAGGCAGACTGTGAGGCTCCAAGCAATGGTAGACCAGAAACCTTTCTTCTCTCTGTGCCATAATCAAGTTGCAAAGGTATTGATTTTCTTTAATGAGCAGTTTTAAACAGTCTAGGCTAACCCAAAAACAGAATGTGAGGCCAAGACCTGGGACAGAGGGTTTGCTTTGGATATAATCCCAGGAAACAGAAGGATGGAAGGAAAGAGAGCGGGGCTGGGAAGGAAGGGGTGACTGAGGCGCTGAGGCTAACAAATTCTGTGTAGTTGAGCCACTGTGGGAGAGGGAAAGCAGAGAACTTGTCTACTCTCCAACTCCCAGATTCCTACTCCCCACCTCAATTCCCTTGCTCCCCTCACTGGTTGAAAGTTGCCTTAAGGATGTCAAGGCCTTCTATACCTCCTCACTGGATCTCCTTGCATTGGAGCAGTCTCTCACGGCCCAAATGTGCAGTCCTGGAGGACTTGGGAGTTCAAAGGGATTGATTGTCAAGTGTCTTGACACACTAAAGACGTGGAGATTTCTCCCAGAGCCCTGTCTAAGGAGACATACATAATTGCCAACAAGCTAAAAGAAGTGTCTTTAATGAAACCAAGTCTGCTTCTGTAGGTGAGGCTGCTGTTGTTACAGTCACGCTGCTTGGAGCCCTGAAACTCAATCAAATTTGTAACTTGTATAGAACACAAGATTTTTCAGGGTCCTTAACAGCCAAGTCATGATTCTGAGAGCATCATAGACACTGTCAATAGTAGAGACCCATCTGAGCTCCTCCGTTGGGGCTAGGGCTAAAGAAAGGAGGAAGGTAGAGGAGCTATGGGTGGTCATTCTGGACCCTGCACAAGATGTACTGTGATGTGAAGCTTGTGCCTTGGAACCTGTTGCTCAAGCCGGGTTCTCTGGGTCATTTGTCTCTGTAAAATTAGAAAGTCTTTTTTTTTTGTTTTGTTTTGTTTTTTTGTTTTTTGAGACATGGTTTCTCTGTGTAGCCCTGGCTGTCCTGGAATTCACTCTGTAGACCAGGCTGGCCTTGAATTCAGAAATCTGCCTGTCTCTGCCTCCCAAGTGCTGGGATTAAAGGCGTACGCCACCACTGCCCAGCCACAAGTAAAGTCTTTTATAATTGTTTTCCTTCAAAGACAGTGTAAGTTAAGATTCACAAACCTAAATGTCTAACTAGGTACCTGCTCATATGATTTGGAAGCCCATTTTGATAATAATCTAATCTTTCATTTAATAATTTTCTCTTTTATTCTTAGACAAGTTGTCTGGTCCAGGACTTTCTCAACTCCCTCTTTAGGTATGAATGACCTTGAACTTCCCATCCTCCTGGCTCCATCCACCGCTCCGTGTTTCCACACACCTAGTCTCCTGTGGTGCCAGGGATCAAACCCAGGACCTCACACAGGCTAGGCAGGGACTCCCATCTGGTGATGTGCTGGAGCTAAAGAAGACTGAGACAAAGGAAGAGTGATACAAAGACAGCCTTGGTGGCCATACTAAAGAAAAAGGGGGTGGAATCAATCAACTCCCAACTAACGAGGTACCAAGGACCAAATCAAACACCTTTCCCTCTCTCATTTTTATGTCTTACTTTGAAAAGTACTTTGAGATTATTACTTAGAAGCTAAATGTTTACTGGATGGTGGTGGCACACAGCTTAATCCCAGCACTCGGGAGGCAGAGGCAGAAGGATCTCTGAGTTCAAAGCCAGCCTGGTCTACAGAGTGAGTTCCAGGACAGCCAGGGCTCCACAGGAAAATCCTGTCTTGAAAAACCAAAAGACTGATGAGGATGGGGATGGTGATAATAGCTAAACGTTCACTTCTACTTCACATGCTTTGAAATGCTTGTATCTTCATGGTTAAAACTATTACCAAGTAAGATGATGATGATGATGATGATGATGATGATGATGATGGTGATGTGCTTGTATACAGAAGGAAGAGGGCTGTGCTCAGACTAGCCATCTAATGTCCCACATCTCCTATGAGAGATCCTTGGAGCATATTCTCTGGATGAAAATGTGAGACAGAACCAGAGGCCCATTTAGTGAAAGGTGACCTTGAGAAACCATTTCAAAGCCCATCTACATGGTGTTAGAGAAAGAGAGACAGAATGGTGTGGCTTAACTAGAAACCTGGAGACAAGATGGGGTGACGTGGGACAATCATCCAAACCTTCAGCAAATACTGATTGGACCCTTGCAGAGTCTCAGCTCCTGCCAGGAGAAACAGATGGAAACAGTATGGTGGTGGCACAAAGTGGCACATGCTATGCACCATCAAGATGTTGTAGGAACTTTGAAAAAAGGAACAAATAACTCCACCCAAGACAGTCCTGAAGTCTGCAGGGTCCATCGGGAAAATGAGAATTTAGCCATCAGAGAGGAGTGGGCATCCCTTCTGGACAGGCGTAGTGGGTGCAGAAAGCTCAGGATCTTGACTGTGACTCAAAGGAAGGAGAACAGGAAGAAAGCAGACAGGAGCAAGAGGAAGATTTATAGAGCGACGGCCACTTGTGATGGCCCTTGGACAGGTTAGGGACTTGTTCAAAGCTTTGAGTAGACCGATTTTTATTTTGTGTAGATTTTTCTGCTGTAGTTGCAAAGAATAGAGCAAAAATCTGAGCCTGGAAATGGCACCATGATTCTGTTCGTTTCCTTTGCTCCTGTCACAAGTGATCATAAACTTGGTAGCATAAAAACAACACTAACTCACTCTCTGAGCGTTCAGGGGGTCAGAAGTCTGCTGTGAATCCTACGGGGTTAAGAAAGCAAGGAACTGCCCGGGGCTGCTGACTTGTGAAGGCCCCAAGGGAGAATTGGTTTCCTGGTCTTTTCCAGCATTCAGAGACCACCTGGGTAGCTTGGCTCATGGTGCTCTCCCTCCATCTCCAAAGGTCATATTGCTCTGGCTGTCCCATCCATTATTCCAGTTCCTGCTCCTTCGACTTTCCTGCCTGACCTTATAGGACTTCCAGGACTACACTAGACACAGGTGGTTAATCCAAGATAATCTCAAGATCCTTAATGGAGTCACATCTGCAAAGGACCTTTGCCTTATAATGTAATAGTCACAGTTTAGGGGGTTCCAAACTATCTTATTTATTATTATTTAGGCTATCTCTGGGGAATCATTATTCAGCCTACCACAGTGATAGCGTCCAACTAACAGACAAGTCAAATGAATGCCCTCCCTTCCCCCAAGTAAAAACCAGAAATAACTAACTTGAAATAAGAGAACCCTAGGAAAGGAGAATATAAGATTTCTTTTTCCACACACAGAATGAGAAGCTTGTTGGGAATGAAGTTAACAAACCGACTCTGGTGAAAGGCATTAGCATTCTGGATCCTTTGGGGTTTTGTCTGCTTACCGAATGCTTTGGTACATTTATTGTGTTCCTTTTTTTTTTTTTTCCATTACGTAAGTACTGTCATTCCAAGGTTACAGCGGCCATGGAATCCTGAAGAGCACCACAATGCTCTCTCTCATGAGGCTTTGATTACGGCATCAAAGCTAGGTAATGCTGGAGGGAAGTGTGCTGGCGTACAGGCACCTGGGAAATCTCACACTTTCTGTTTGAGGATTTCAAAACAGTAGGTGTCTCGAGTCACATTCTTATCTCTCACACAGTGGAAGACACATCCTACAAGGTCATTTGCTGTCTGCTTACTCAGTATGTCTTCCTCCTTCCCACATCCCAAAAATATTAGATCTCTCTACCTCTTTCCCTCCATCCCTCCTCCTCCTGAGTCAGCACCTGCTCTTCCTTGCAACACAATGCACAGGCCACAGACCTCACCAAGCCAACAGAGGAAGGCATAATGAAAGTTTCCATGACAGGAGGGGTATGCATCTGCAGTTTCCATAGACAGAGAACAAAAGGACAAAGGTCATGCATCTGTGAAGAAATGTTCATCGCTGAATGCATGAAAAAAATTCAACCCTCAAACCTTCTCTTTGCCTCTATTCTCCAGTTAAATGAACCAATAAATTTCATACTTGTTTAACCAGTAGGGAGTGGACTCTCTACTTTCGCAGAGCAGTATTTCCTAATATGTCCCCACTTACCTTGCACTGTGTGAGTGTGAGTGAAGAAATGAGTAAGAGGCACATTATAACATTTTTCTTAATGCTACTTGGAACATTCTTGAGCTAACATTTCTAAGTTGACCTCACCAAAGTATCTGCTTTCTTTTGTTGAGCTTTGGCATAAGTTAGGACAATCTGGTAGCAATCTTAAGATTATCAATATTAAATAGAGATATTAGGGAAGTGATTTCTTACATGGAAGGCTTATAGGACACAACTCTCCCAATCAGACTGTGAGGCTAGGGTCTTGGTCTTCAACACCTTTACAAAAGCACGCCTCTTATTTTACTTTAGTTTTTAATATGTTTGAGAATTGGCTTTGGGGGTACTAATAAAGAGGAAGTGAAGGTCACTCTCAATACCTTTCTTGGTTCACAAATTGATTCAAAAATCACTTGGTATAAGTAAATGGAAAGTGTTAAGATCAACTGTGGAATTAAAAAGGCCCTGTTTCACTTAATAATTCTGTTAGTAGTCAAAGGGAGGCATCTTTAAGGAAGAAAATGTCAAGGTAGACTGCCCATTGCTGTCCCCAACATCTCCTCACAACACCAAACCTGTAAGAGTCTATCTCTACCAACTTCTAAGGGCAGAGTCCACTGAGAACTTTTGATCCCTGCAAAGTAACGGCCATGAGTCCATGCTCATATGAGGCTAACTAAGCCACCTGCACAATGACCTAGGAAATTGCTCCATTCAGAATAAACTCTCAAAACCTGTCAATCTGTGTCATTCCACTGACTTCACAAGAAAGTGCAATCACACGGCTTTTAATTAACATTTCTTTGGCCTTTTCATGTAAGTCCTGAATATTTAAATTATATGCTAATTTTAGTCTTAGTTTCCCCCACACCCCTAGCCTTTCCTCATCAGAGGCAGAATTTCATAACTATAAATATACCAAGCATATTAGAAAGCTTCTTCCCAAATAATTCGTATACTATGCATATAAACCTGACTCTGATGTTCACTGGGATAATTTAAAATAGAGCTGGCATCTAAAATCCCAGCATGGCTGAATTCCTACTTCTTGCTGAGGCACTTTTAGCAACTGATGGTTTCTGGGAAAAGGAGAGTCAGTTTCTACCCATATTGGAGAGATAGTCCTATGCCCTTGAACATGCAGGCATCGTGAAGTAAAGTCAGTGGGTTTAAAAATAAAACATAAATCTGGGATGGAAAGATGGGGAGAATTCATAGGGGAGGTATCAGAAAGGAGGGTCAGAAGAGCAAAGATTTTGGTCAAATCAAATAAATCTCGATGTAACCATAATTTTTCTCTTCAGTTTAACTGCAGATCATGAAGTTATCCCATCACCTCCAAAGGGAGTTCTTCCAAGACCTGAAGATAACCATAGCCCTTATATTTTTATATAACCTACATAGGTCCTCTTGCTTATTGAAAACCGTGTCAAGATTATTTGTGACTCTTAATATAAAGTTGTACTTACATGTAACTCTGTAGCTAGTTGTTACATGGCATGGTTTAAGAAATCTGTCAAGGGCAAAGCTTAAACGTGTTTGGTGTAGACACAACCTTTTCTGAATTATGGTCCGTCTATAACCAGTTGAATATATGGATGTGGATCCTGTAGGTATAGAAGGCAGGCCACTTATACACACATACCTCGATATAGGAAGCCAAGGAACTCTCATGTAAATGTGTACTGTTTGACATGGCACAGCCATGTAAGGAACCTCAGTACCTTAGACCCATGGGAAATGGCAGGGCCTCTCTCTGGTCCATGTGCAAATATTAATAGTGTGTGCAAAAAATGTCCACTGAAGCTTCCTTCCCCTGGATATTTATGGCCTGAAGACCATGCCCCCTGCAGAGACTGCCCCTATAGAAATTTGCTAAATCTGCCTCCTAGTTTATCTTTCTATAACAACCCTGCCTCCTTGTTCATCTATCTGTATGTCATAACCCCACCTCCTTGTTCAGCTGTACGCAATAATCCCATCTCCTTCTTCAACTGTATACAACAAGCATGCTAAGCTTCCAAAGTGCTATCTGTGACTTCTCCATCAAAGAGCACAGAGCAGTGAATCCAGTTCTAAGGTGTGTGTATGTGGGGGGTGGGGGGTGGGGGCCTGGAGCTCAAGTCTGAAAAGACACAGCACCTAGATGCATGAACACATACACACAAGTATATCTGTGTATTTCGGTGTCTGAGATCAACTCCAAAGGCTTGTGTATGCTAGGCAAGTATGCTGTCACAAAGCTACACCCCAAGCCTTTTTGGTATATTTTCTAAAAACTTTCCAGGATTTCACATTTAGAAATGTATTCCATTTAAAACTGACTTTTGCATATTGGGACTTTTGTTTTCCATGTGAGTTGTCCAAGTAACATTTATAACAAAGCATCTTCTCTCTGGTGGCCTGTAGAATATGAAGAATACGAAGATTAGTATTCCGGTTTGCACTCAATTCTGTCTCACTGGGCTCTTTGCACAGCCCTAAAGTAATACCACACTGTCTTAGTAAGGCTGGGAATTTTCTCCACCATCTCACCGATTCTCTGCCCTTTGCACTTCTGGAAACATTTTACCATTACCTTGTCACAATGCCCATCATCGGGATTTTTTTACTTTGTATAAATCTGATTTCAGAGAAACTGCCCATGTGTGTGCATGTGTGTTCATATACAGTATGATTCTATTTACATAAAGTAACAAAAACTAACAAATTAATATGTAGGGGTTCACTGCATCCTGCATGGCTTAAGCCTGGAAACCTGTCTTGTGTGGCAGAGGAATAAAGCCAGGACAGACACATGAAAAGCTCACTCAGACGGAGGGGTACCTACTACACGACAACTCAGAACCTCCATATGTTTACTAAGTACAACAAAGAAGGAGTAAGCTCGTCTTGGTAGGAGGTCTCAGTAAGGAACTGCATCTCTGCCTCTTGAGTTTTGATACTACTCCCCATGCCTGCCTGGCTTTGATGTGGGTTTGGGCTGCAGTTATCTGTGAGGAAGAAGCTGCAGTTGCTTGGTTTTTTTGCATACACTGGTCAACCGTTCTTCATAAACATTCATACTTGGACCAAAGAAAATGCCTAGCTATTGTCACGGTCTGAGGCAGCAGTCCTCAACACGACCATGTTGACAGCACACCTTCACCCAGGACTTCACTCCTTACACGCTCACATACAGCTTCCTTGGCACCCCACAGGGGTTGATGAATCTTAAATGTCATGAGGAGTTGGTGGTTACAAGACAGAGGAGCGGTGAGCCCTAAAGTGAGGTAAGAAATCCTGACTTTGGAGAACTACAAATGAGATAAAGAGCTTTTGATTAATTTCTTTGTCTGGTTGTAGTCGGATGGCTGGCTGCTAGGAATTGCTTATGAAGATGTATATTAATGTTTTATACGAACTCGAGGAATTTTTCATGTGTGTGAGTGCTTACACGTGTGTGCGCACAGGCATGTCGAGGCCCCAAATGCACATTGGGTGTCTTTGTCAATCACTCCTCTCTTCAGTTATTGAGTCAAGTTCTCTCAGTTAAACCCAGAACTCAGCCAGCAGCAAGTCTAGCTGGCTACCTTGTTCCAGGAACCCCAGTTCTGTCTTCTGAGTGCTGGGAGGACAGGCCGCCACCATGCCTACCTGGCTCTTAAGTTGGTTCTGTGGATCTGAACTGTTGTCACCGGCTTTGCAGGGTAAGCACTTTATCCGCTGAGCTATCTCCCTGGCCCCTTATCTAATGTTTGCATGTCGTTGTTACGTTAGTCTGTCTCTCCGAGCCAAGATTCAACTTTCCCACATGGAACTGGCGCTAATATCTCCATTAAAGACACAGATACGTCTCCCACACAACTTGACAAACAACACATAATTCAGTGTTTGCCTATGATAGACAATCAGAAAATACTGATTTCCTTCTCACTCTCCTATAGCCAGAGAGAGAAAGAGAGAGAGAGAGAGAGAGAGAGAGAGAGAGAGAGAGAGAGAGAGAGAGAGGGAGAGAGACTAGGATGATTGATTGTGTACTCACACTCTGTCCTGTACAAAAGCAATATTGACCACTAGAGAGGTCATATCCCACCATCTGTCAGTTTCATCACCTTAGGTATAGGGCAAAGTGAAGTTTTTTTCCATGTTTATCTCTTACCAGCCTGCTGCCGTAGTTACACATTGGCAAATGGCTTTCTCTCTTCCCTGTCTGTGAGTCTAAAGAAAGTGAACCCCTAGGCTGTGGCTCTGGTATGCTCTGCCCCAATGGGCAACAAATCAAGAAAGATTTTTTGGAAAAAGGAATTCATCCTCAATTGAGATCCATTTATAATATGGCCTTTTTAAAAAGAGCCTTTGTAGATGCTAACACTGGGGACCAAGTCAGGTCCCTTAGTAACGAAACTGAAACAGAAGAGTGAGGAAATCTTGAGTGTTTATGAAATCTCCTGAGCATCTTTCTGAGCACGTCAGGTCTGTTGCTCTGTTGTAGTCACCTGATAAGAAGTTATTATTTTAGCCTCATTTATGTGAGGACACTCCTTAACAATTAGTCAACCATGAAAATATTTTCTAAGTATCTAATCTTGTATTGGCCCACAGTATGGATTCAAACTTTGAATAGACGCAGTGGTGGTGAACGCCTTTAATCGCAGCACTCAGGGAGCAGAGGCAGGCAGATCTCTTGAGTTCAATGCCAGCCTGGCCTACAAACTGAGTTCCAAGACATCCAGGGCTACACAACAAAGCCCTGTCTCTAAAAACAAAACAAACAAACAAACAAAAGCTGTGAATAAACATGTGTTCATGCATACACAGGCTCATATGTCGTAGGCCATGCCTTATAGCTCTGTCATGAATGGCTGTCATGAAAACAGTGGGCCATTCAGTTGGTGTGATTTATCTATGACTGAGAGGCACCTATCAGAATGGACAAAGAAGGATTCTCCCAAGTGATGAGCATCAATTTGTCACCACAGAAGTGAGATGTTGAGATTGGAGAAATGGCTCAGTGATTAATAACACTTGTTCTTGCATAGGACCCAGATTTGATTCCCAACAGCCACTCAACAGCTCACACCTGCTATAACTCTAGTCCCAGGGGACCTGACACCTTCCTCTGGCATCAGTGGGTACCAGGCATAAACCAGATGGACAGACATACATGCAGGCAAAACAGCCATGAACATAAAATAAAAATTAATTTTAAAAAAGATGGTTAAAGGAAGAAAAGCACATAATATATAACACAGACTACCACATGAATGTATAACACAGATTACCACATGAACATATAACACAGGCTACCACATGAACATTTTATACCCCAACTGTCTTACCATCTGAAGGAAATTAACCCACACACTTAGAATGTGCCATTAGGAGCTAACTAGAGCAGAGGGAGTTACTGTGTGGCTTTAGGTGATGCCTGACCCCCATTAAGGCCTCTGTTGAGATGCAGGGACCCACAGGCAATCATCAAGTGGAGCTTGAGGAATCTTGTAAAAGAGTCAGGGATAGAATCGAGAAAGCCAGAGGGGTTAAGGACACCTTAAGAAAACCTACAGAGTCAACTAACCTGGGCCCACGGAGGCTCACAGAGACTGAACTAGCAACCGAAGAGCATGCAGAGGCTGGACCTAGGCTCCCTACACATTTGTAGCAGATGTGCAGCCTGGTCTTCCTATGGATCCCCTAACAATTAGAGTGGGGTTGGTCTCGGATTCTTTTGCCTGCCATTGGATCTCCTTCCCCTACCTGGACTGCCTGGTTGGGCCTCAGTGTGAGAGGACGTACCTAGTCCTGGTGGGACTAGATGTCTCAGGGTGAAGTGGTACCCAAGGTGGTCTTCCCCTTCTCTGAGGAGAAGGAAAAGGAGGGAGGAAAGGAGGGAGGGGGCACGTAGTTGGGATATAAAGTGAATAAAACAATATATTATTGGGGAAAAAAAAAGATATGTTGAAAATTTTGGGAAGGAACATAAAGTAGTTTGAATAGTTGGAATCTTTTCCTGCAATGGGAAATTTAGTCCTTGGGAGCTACGAAGAAGAAGCAACAAGTGCTGTGCCCAAGGAGCCTGTTTAGCAAGGAAAGGGAAAGGAATGAAGCAGGAAGCCCAGGCTAGGAAAAGAGCTATGAGGCTTCGTTGTACTTCCTGGGGATTTCGCTACACCAGCCCTGGAATCTCTGTCCCCTTCTTAAACTACAGTATAAATGGAGGAGTAAAAGGCAGACCTCCTCCTTTTCCAATGGAAACTGAGTATTTTGTTGCCAGTCCTCTGACACAGGTTCCTCCAGTGTGGGTGCTCCCTGCTCTGTATAGGCCTCCCCTGACCCTCCATCTTCACCAAATACCGCTCAATCTTAGGTCTCACCACAGGGCCTTGTGCACGGGTGCACTAGTGTCTGTTTTACAGTCAACAGGGTGGACAACTGAGAGTGGTGGTTTAATTCCAGCGCTCAGGAGGCTGAGGCAGGAGGATTATTATGAGCTAAACAGCGACCTAGGATGCACATGGAGTAACAGGCCAGCCAGAGCTACACTGAAAGACCTTGTCTTAACAACAATAACAAAAAAAACCAAAAATCAAAACAACAACAACAATAATAATAAAACCAAGAACAAAGGCAACACTTGGAATGGCTAGAGCAGCTGCATACTCTCTTCTCCTGAGAGAAAAAAGAGAGAGAAAAAACATTGACGCTTAACAACGCTATTACTTATACACAGACAGAGAGAAACAGAAAATGAGTGTTCAGGGTAGGAGTTCCCTCCTCAGTATGTGTCTCCTGACACACTCATGATGAAGATTAACTATCACCCACATAAAATCGCTGAGGGTCAAGCCTACAGTTAGCCAGCATTTCAACTGACGTTAATAATGGCCGATCCAACAAGAAGGGTCCACATGTCAAGGCAAAGCTGTAGGTAGAGTAGCAAAAGCAAATGAGTTCTGAAGATGCAGTGAGTCTCCCCACACAAGCAGGCAAGCACCAGAAATCAGAGATTCCCTTATGGTGCACACCTTCAAGTCACTGCGACAACAGCACAGAGATCAGACTAAAGGCAGGAGCCCTGTTCTGGGGGGGTTCCAACTGTTCCTTGACCTGGTTACCTTTGGGCATGTAGTGGCTGGGAAGCAAAAGAAGAGAGTGATGAAGGGACCTTATTCTCTAAACAGCCTTCAGAGGCATGCATCTTTGACGATGACAGCCCCACTTCAAGTTTCTATCACTTCCCAGCAGTCCAAGAGCTGGCAAGATCTGCCTTTGATATGGGATCACGGGGGAGACACAAACTGTAACACTCTATCATGGCCTCTTCCGCCTCCCCACCACCTACCCCCACCAAAACAAAGAAAGAAAGGCATGCAAGAAACAACTGTAAGTTCTACGTCCCAGTATAGGACACCATACTCTATCCAGCTATACTTATGGCCAGTAATGAATCTGGACAGTCCCTCAGGTTTGCCAAGAGCAGAGTAGTATCCTAATATTGACAAGGGGCCAAGGCTCACCTCTTCCTGCTTCTCCTCCCTCCCCAGTTCTCCTCTATCAGCATAAATCACTTGCCATGCCGAGTGAAAACAGCTGACCCCCAATCCAGAGCTATAATTGCAGGGAAAGTTCCCTCAGACAGCCAAAACCCTACCTAGATCAACTGGCCCAGCCTAAATGTTAAATAGATGTTTGTTGAGTGGATGAGCAAAACAAATAAATTCATAAACAAAAGACGAATTAACCTAAAGATAGCCTGGGAACAATATAAGCAATCTTATACAGAGGGCTGTGGAACAGGTAATTGCTTGGCATCAACTCAGAAATACTTCAGTAGTTGCTCAATAAAAGACCGTCAACCAGCAGGAGGATGTACTGAAGCGGATTCATTCCAACCCCCCAGGGCCTCGTTTCCAAGATCTCCCTCCTACTAGAAACGTCTGGAGTTCTTTTGGCCCTGAAACAGAGCTCTCATGCTGCGATTGACAGCTGAGGCACTGGCACCGAAGCACGGTCCCCTCCCCACCCCATGACTGAATGAATATCTCTCGGCTAAATCTCCAAGAGCACACTTCCCCAGATGATACTGAATTTTCTATGATTGTAACAGAGCTACAGAGAAAATGGGAGTCTTTCTCTCCACAGTTTTGGTGAGAACTTGAGAGTAAAGCCTTTTCTCTTGATCAGCTTCTGCCTCCTGGTTTCCCTTCGACAAGGCACTGAGCTACAAAACGTGGGTCCTTCAAGTTCCATTGACATTAACAATAAATCCCCCTCTCCTGGCTAGGGATACTATTGCTGTGATGAACTACTTCGACCAAGAGCAAGTTGGAGAGGAAAAGGTTTATTTGGCTTAAATTTCCATCACTCTTCATCATTGAAGAAAGTCAGGACAGGAACTCAAACAGGGCAGGAACCATGGGGGTGATGCAGAGACCATGGAGGGCTGCTGCTAGTTTGTTCTCCACGGCTTGCTCAGCCTGATTTCTCGTAGAACCCAGGACCACCAGCCCAGGGATGGCACCACCCACAACAGGAAGTCTCCCTGGATCACCAATACCCTACATGCTAGCCTACAGCCCTGTCTTACGGAGGCATCTTCTCAACTGAGGCTCCCTTCTCTCGATTGATTCTACCTTGTGTCAGGTTAACATAAAACTAGACAGTACAACTTCTCCCTTGTCAACTTGACACACAAACACATCACTGTTAGACCACAACCTTTCCTTTCTTGTTCATCCCCAGGATCACACCTTAATATCAACATTACAGTATAAACATTCTAAGTTTAAAAAGTCCCACAATCTTTAAAAATTCAAACACTTAAAATTTTCAGTCTATTTAAAATACCTATTCTTTTAAAGTCCTAAGTCTTTGAGCTAGAGAGGTGGCTCAGTGGTTAAGAGCACTGGCTCCTCTTCCAGAGGTTCTGAGTTCAATTCCCAGCAACCACATGGTGGCTCACAACCATCTATAACCAGTCCCATGGGATCCAATGGTCTCTTCTGATACACAGATTTACATGCAGATGAAACATCCATATATATAAAAAAACCACTAATTTTTAAATAAATTTTAAATAAATAAATAATAAATAAAATTAAAAGTCTTTTCAGATACAATGTCTCTCAACTATGGGTTCCTATAAAAATCAAAAATAAGCTAAATGGTTTCTTACTTCAAGAGTGAAGAACCAGGGCACAGTCACAATCAAATCAAAACCTAAGGCCAAACTGTAAGTCATTCAGTATCCAATGTCTGGGATCCACTCACCATGATCTCCTGGGCTCCTCCAAAGGGCTTGGGTCGTTTCTCTGGATCCTTCCTCTGCTGCCACACACAGACTGTCTCCTAGGCTCAGGCCATCTCCGCACCACACCTGCTGGTGTCCTTGGTGGTCGTCCCATAGTACTGCTGTTTCGAAGATGCTGGGACCTCTTGCAGCAGCTTAGCTGTAGTTTCACCAGTAGCCTGTCGTGAGCTTTATTCAGGGACTCTAGCCTCGCCACACGGTGCCAGCCCTCCACTGCTGTTCATGACACCTTCATGCCTTCAAAACCAGAACCACCTGGGTGATTCACTACCCAGTTCAGCTGCCAGCACAAGGTACAACCTTGGCCACCTCTGGACCAGAGCTTCTGTGTGCTGACCCTGAGGAAACACTTTCCAGAAGACTTCACCTTGATGATACTAGTCTCTTCTTGATCACAGCTGATTCTTCAGCCCCAGCTCACCAGCATCCCATTGTCCCAGCAAAGGATTTACTTGAGTAATTCTGGTCTCTTGTCACTCACAGCTGATTCTTCAGCTCCAGCTGATCAGATCCCACAGATTTTTCACACAAATGGTCCAGTCGAGTCTTCGCTTCCCTCTGAAACTTACGAGCCAGGCCTCCATCGTCTGCACTGCTCTCAAGTTGTAGCTTCCAAGCTCCTACAGAACAGCCCGCCAACCTTATAACCCTCAGTGACTTTTCTAGCCCAACATTCCAAAGCCTTCCACAGTCCTCCGAAAACCAGCCTGCTCAGGTCTGGCACAGCAAGAACCCTCCGTCCTGGTACCGATTTCTGTTCTAGTTAGGGTATCATTGCTGTGCTGAAACACTGTGACCAAAACACCGGGGAGGAAAGGGTTTATTACACTTCTATATTGTAGTCCATCACTGAAGGAAGTCAGGACAGGAACTCAAACAAGGCCAGGAACCTGGCGACAGGAGCTGATGCAGAGGCTGTGGAGGAGTGCTGCTGCTTCCTGGCTTGTTCCTTGTGGCTTGCGCAGCCTGCTTTCTTATAGAACCCAGGACCACCTGCCCTCAGTGGTGGGCCTTCCTCCATGGATCACTAATTAAGAAAATGCCCTACATGCTTGCCTATATCCAATCTTAAGACATTTTCTCAACTGAGGCTCCCTTCTCTCCAATGAGTCTAGCTTGTGTCAAGTTGACATAAAACTAGCCAACACATCCCCTGAATTCCTGACATCAACAGTTTACTTTCAAGATCTTCAACAAAGTCTTTAAAAAAATTCATATTTGTAAATGTGTGTGTCTGTCTGTCTGTGTGTGTCTGTGTGTGTCTGTGTGTGTCTGTGTGTGTGTGTATTCCCAAATACAACAGAACCAGGGTTATGATAAGGCCCTTTCTATTCTTCCTGTTTGATGACCTCTGACCTATTCTTTCAACAGATAGATTCTTTCGACTAATCCTGTAACAGTCACATAGTTAGGTGCTATACATCCAATATAACCAGGGAAGTTAATGTCTCTGTCCCTTGAGGCTTAACCTGGGAAAATTTAAAAAATAATTGCCGGGACAAAAATAACTCAGGAAAGAAACCTAGCTTCATGAGGCAGGAGGGTACTGTTGTGATGAGGAAGGGGAATTGACAGACAGAGCCTTCTCCGATTAGAACTCAGAGAGGTGCTGGGATGTGAGCTAAAGCCTATTTTCATCCCAGCACTGGGTGTGGAGTGGAGGAGTGGACTGGAGAGAGAGTCCCAGGTTTGCTTGAAGGTCAGTGCATGGAAGAATTGAGGGGGGAAGAGAGCTTCTCCCTCCTGACCTCCAGAACTGAAATGTGTCTTACCCCAGGACCAGACTTTCCAGGAAATAAATGTAATTACTGCAATGGGTAAATGAGGCTCACATTGCTGTCAGAACAGCATTTCCTGTGAACGTCACCCCCGGGGAAAGCTGGGCGTGAGTGTCTCTATCTTTCTCACCAGAAGAAAGTGAATGGTTACTGGCTGGAGCGCAAAAAGCACAGGTTTTGGATTTACAGAGGAATCGTCGGAATCTCCCCTTCTCCACTTGTTTATTGTACTAGGCAAAGGAACTTCTTGGTCTCGGATTTCTTGTCTATCAGAGTCATTGGTGACAATAAATGCAAAAAAAAAAAAAAAACCCTACAAGTTTTTAGCAGAATCATAATAGAGCATGGGAGGTCAATGAGTCATTGCTACTAGTCTCACAGATACACAAAACAGTAGCAAAGATCTATCTCTACCTAAATCTGCGAATAGTCATTTGTATGGCTGACACCTTGGTAGGATTCCTACTACAGAATCTTTGGATTTCCACTCTGTCACTGTTTTTTTCTTTTTTAAGATTATTTTTACTATTTGTGTGTCTGTGTGTATGTGTGTCTGTGTGTGTACACACATATGTGTGCAAGTACAACAAGCCAGACGAGGGTGCTGAATCCTTTGGAACTACAGTTATAAACATTTGTAGGCCAGGGATCACGGGGGCCATGATTCAAACTCCAGTCCTCAGAATAAAGCATCAATCACTCTGAACCGCTGGGCTGTCTCTCCAGCCCTTCCAGATTTTTCAACTACAAAGAACTCATTAAAGCTCTCTTTGTGGGCTCAGTTCCTTAGCAGGCATGAATCCTGGGATGCTCTCCCAGCACCTAAAGTACAAACAAACATACACACATACCCAAAATGGATAATCAAAACCACCTTTCCATCCTCAAAGCCTGTAATAGAGAAGGCCAACTGGGTAAAAATTCAACATTCAAGAAGGATTGCCCAGAGATGTAGCTTCAGTGCTATGTTAGCTGCAAAAAGAAAATAGAGAATCCTTTTGTTCTTTTTTAACCTAAGCTCTGTTCTGATATGGTCAGGTGGGGGGAGAAGGGGCTAAAGAATAGATCGTGAATAGTTTTGATCCTTAACTAGTTATAATACTAACTGAACAGCTGAGTAGATGTTCTTCATCGAGATGAAGAATTCTGAGCTGGATGAGCATTGAGAGACGTGAGAATAAATATCATGGGAGTCTTGTCAGGTACCAGTGGGTCAAAGGTCATATGACCCCATATTTTCAATTTGAGATTATTGATTTGTTCTTTCACAGATACGAGTTTCCTGTCTCTCTTCATTTCAGTGGATAGTCGTCATATCTTTCATCTTTAAACTTGATGCTAGTTTGAATGTGGGGTGTGTGTGTGTGTGTGTGTGTGTGTTGGTGTTTTGGTGTGTATATTATGGAATGCTCACATTTTATTATAGTTTTTTAAAAATGTATTTCTAGTAGAAGGTGAGCTTCATTGCACATATTTTTCCAAGCCCGCAGGTATAAGCACGCTCCTACTCTTTATTAACCCACAATAGATTAAGAGATTACTCACCACTGAGTTTGTCTGCATTCCAAGGAACTTCATTTTTTATTCATGACATATGATTTTGCATTCTGAGCTACTGCTATTGTTTTTGGTAGTGGTGGTCGGGTATATAAGTACTCCTAGCTAACAGTTATGGTGGCTTTACAATGAAAAATAAGATCTCTCTCTCTCTCTTTATCTTGTTCTCCCCTTC
>NW_021627617.1:0-22607 GCF_004785775.1 Grammomys surdaster | reverse complement strand
TTCCTTCCTTCCTTCCTTCCTTCCTTCCTTCCTTCCTTCCTTCCTTCCTTTCATTTGTTTGTTCATTTGTTTTGGGGTTTTGTTATGTTTATTTTTCAACACAGGTCTCTGTGTAGCTCTAGCTGTCCTCATACTCACGTTGTAGACCAGGCTGGCTTTGAACACCAAAGAGGATCTGCCTGTTCTGCCTCCTGAGTGCAGGGATTAAAGGTACACGCCACCACACCCAGGTTCCATCAATCTTATTGTGAGACAAGGTCTCTCATAGACTAGTGCTTGACAAGAGTGCTAGGCTGGGTGGTTAAGTAGTCCCAGCATCTTCCTGCCTCTACCTGCCAGCATTGGATTCAGAGGCACACCACTACTTCTTTCTTCTTTTTATAATATGGGACTCAAACTCAAAGTAGTTTACCATCAGAGTCATCTCCCTAGCCCAACTTGTGATACCTAATGTTTTTTGTTGTTGTTGGTTTTTTTTTTTTTTTTGGTTTTTCGAGACAGGGTTTTTCTGTGTAGCCCTTGCTGTCCTGGAACTCAATCTGTAGACCAGGCTGGCCTCGAACTCAGAAATCCACCTGCCTCTGCCTCCCAAGTGCTGGGATTAAAGGCGTACGCCACCTCCGCCCAGCCTAATGTTATATCTTAATGGTTAAAAAATTTAATATCTATTCAAGCTATTAGTCAAGCATTCTGTTTTTCAACATTAAGTTTTTAAAAATTAACATTGAAGGAGAACAAGTTGTCCAACAAAATTTAACAAATGCAAGGAGATAAGGGAAGCTCTACTAGTAGCAGTATACAAAACACACAAAAACAAGACGTTCTCCTCCTGAAGGCCAAGGTCACATTTCAGTCATTTGGACAGGGGCCCACCACACATGTCCACCTCAGGAAAATAAGCTAAATAACATAAGTGATTACTTTTCCTAAGACAAACCTTAAAGAAAGCATAGTAGATGTTTTTTTTCTTAATGCATAACTTTTGTCAATGAATTGCTCTGATAAACAACAAAGGAAAGGGTGTTTTTTGCTTGTGAATGCAGAGCCACCTTGTAACATCCTTTCTTGGTTTCCAGCTTTAACCTTTTTAGTGTCATAGCTTCAACCACAAAGACACACTACTCTGGCGCCTTTCCGTCTGTCAGACACACTTTCTCTTCGTTCGGGAGTTTGTTTCCTTGTTCATGTCTGCCAATAATTTTGGCACTGTCAAGCAACTTCTACCCAGGAGCTTTACCACTATACTTTCCAAATACAATGGGTATGATAAGCCCAAAGAATCTTTAGTGGGCCCCACTGCTCTGAGATCACACCTGCTGTTAGAGACAGGCAAAAGGGTTGTAGAGAAGAGAGGGGCCTCAAACTTACTTGGACAGATTGACCAGCCCCAGAGATGTCTGCAACAAGGGGAGCGGAAGCCTGGTGGCTGGTTGTGCCTGGGAGAGAAAGGGGACACTCAGACCTCAGACACAAGATCCAGTAAATGACAAACTCATGAATGCTGTAGTGTAGCACAGGCTGAAGACATCTGAAAAAGCTCTTTGCCCCCTGAACTGGATCGCCCCTGAGATCTGCACTGTCACTTGTTTGAAAGTTGAGACTGTCCCCAGGGTTCTCAGCTGAAGCCTGAATGCAGATATCCCTTTTCACAAGCAGCAGTTTATGAGCGACATCTGCCACCCAAGCATGCTCGAGCTATTTCTTTCAGAAGAGGTGATACTTTCCCTTCCACTCTAGGCTCTCCACAAACAGATATGGTGGTTGGAATGAGAACAGCCTCCCAGGTGTTTCGAATAATTGGTCCTCAGTTGGTAGAACTGTTTGGGAAGGATCAGGGGGTGTGGCCTCGTTGGAGGAGATCTACCAAGGGCGCAGGCTTTGCTCATGGTGGTTTATACCAGGAATAGAAAAGTAACTAAGACACCAAATTACCAGTTTTGAAGTGATTAGTTAGGGTGCAGACTTTGGTAGTAGAAGAACGGAAGCTGGTTCATTTGTGAAGAAGTAAACCTACACACGGGATGTCAGCAGCATGAAGCTTAAGTGAGCTAACTACAACATTTAGTGTCCTCACCATTCCCTAATAAAGACCTGAAAGTGAAGACACGTTTGGTTAGGACATTTTGAGAAATACAGTAGATGTGCACTTATTTCCCACTAATACCACATTATGGCAGCTTCCTTTTCTGGGGACCATCATAACTTCTTGGCTGCTGGCATTCCTAGTTGGGTTGCACCTGATTCCAAGAAAGTTCTTACTACATGAATCAGATTCCGTCCTGCTTGCCTGCTTTCGATGACCACTCTTGGTTAGACCTCACTGAACCGACACTAAGAAAAGGAGATCTAGAGAAATCCTGTGACTTGACCCTGACTGCAGAGCTAGTGGGTGTCATTAACCAAGCTTGAACCTGCGGCCTTATTTATTAGTTCAAGATTCTTTTCTATGACCAGACCATTTCTGACATTGTATGTAGTTCTGATCATTAAGATGAATAGTTTTTTCTCCCAAAAAATAATTTTAAAAGTGAAGTAATACCTTTCTTCAGGATCTTTAGTTCAAGAATAGGTCAGTTAAAATTTTTATTTGTACTTTTAATTATATATCTATATCTATATATCTATATATCTATATCTATATCTATATCTATATCTATATCTATCTATCTATCTATCTATCTATGCATGTGTATCTGTGTCTGAGCATGTGCATGTTGCCCACAGAGGCACCAGGACCCTTGGAGTTGTAGTGACATAGTTCGAGAAAGTACCATCAGGCAAGGATTATGGTAGCCTCTAGCACAGTGCCTCTCAACCAGTGGGTCAGAGCCCCTCAGGAGTCAAACAACCCTTTCCTAAGACCATTGGAAAGCACAGATATTTATATTACGGTTCATAACAGTAGCAAAATTATAGTTATGAAGGAGCAAAAGAATTAATTTTATAGTTGGGGTTCACCACAACACAAGGAACTGTATTAAAGGGCCACAGCATTAGGAAGGTTGAGAACCACTACTTTAGAAGCTAGGATAAGTAGGAAAACTGTATCTTTATAGCTCATGGAAAGGAAATGTTTGGCCAAACTTTACCCACTGTGAGACTTTGGACTTCTGACACCTCTGTAAGTGAGTGAATTTAGACTGATTCTGCTACTAAGTTAGTGGAACTATGTTATGGCCACAATAGTAAATCAATATACTCTCAAAAAGTATTTTAAATACAAACACATTGATAATGCAATTAATAACACATCCTACTCGTCTTTTTTTTTTAAAGCATCTGCTACTTTTTACAAGTTTGACTTTTACCGAGTTGTATCAAATAGGAAGAACAGCAGATTCTCAAATGTAATTCTTGCCATGTGTTGTGAACTTCCCTAGATGTTGGATTTATCAATTCAGCTCAACCCTGTCAGGATATCGCCAGTTAGGTTCACCATGACAACACATCAACCACACTTTACAAAGAAGAAGACCGAGGCACAGGGAAGCCATGCAACTTGCCTGGGCTTGCAAAAGCTGTGACTTGGTCTGTCCCTGGAGGGGACAAGTTGATGCCTCCCTCAAATGTTAATGGCCAAAGATGAGCAGATGTAGATCTTGTCTCTTACCTAAGAGCTAGCTAATCAAAGTGTTTTGGAGGGAGGCACACTTTCTTCTAGTTCATAGATTCTCCTTTGTGATGTTTTTAGCATTTCCTGTAAGCTTGCCATGCTGTTATTTTTACTCTCCTCTCCTTAGTGCTTGATGCTGATTTCATATGAAAATTACCAAACATCTTCTAATTAGTAGATATTAATTGTTATGTAATTATTTTATTTGGGTTTTGTTTGATTGTTTATTTGTTTTTTCCAGTTCAATTGTCTGGGTTCCTTCTTGCCTCTTGTTTATTTCCGATCCGCGTGCAGGGGGTTACCTGTGTGGGTACACTGGGGAGCAAAGATGTAAAAGGAAGATCTGCAGACAGGCATGAGTTATCAGCTCTCACAAAGGAGGTTTGCCCGGGCTTGTCTCTCATGGATTTGCTTCTGTTTTATTTTCACCTGAACCTCAAGCTTTCTGTATTCCTATGACTTTGTGCATAATTAGCTTCAGAGTCTTCATTTCTAATATAGACTTTCTAGATCTATTAATTTGGCTCACTTACGCTAATCACAGATAATCAAGACTTTCCTTTAAGTGTATCTTTTTTTTCCCCTGCCTCTAGACAGAAAGATCAAAATGAATAGTCAAAATGAGTTTGTTCATCTTCAAGGCTTCTTTTCCATGTAAGAAACTGCTTCCCTCTCTGCTTCAAGCCAGGAATAGGAGAAGTCCATCAGTAGCTGCTATTGGATTGGCAGCTACTTTTCAAAGTCCTTAAAAAAAAAAAGTTTGCGGCAACATCTGTGCTTTATGGAAAGGATTCAGTGGCATTTCAGCGTATGTAAATAGTTGTTGACAGACATAGATGAATATTTGGGAGGTGAGATGGACATCACACTTGCCCCACATCTGCTGTACTGAGCCGAGTCCTGCTTAATCCGCTGAGCGCCTACACGGACCCGATGGATACGAATGGCATGACCTTCCACTGTCACCATCTGTCCAAACACATGCAGTGGTTAAAAGGATGCCACACAAAAACCACACAGATGTGTCTAAGCTGGGCACAGTGGCACACATCTGGAATTCCAGCACTGGGAAACCTGAGGTGGGATTATCAAAAAATGTGAAGACAGCCTGGGCTGTATAGCAAGACTGAAAAGAAAAGAAGGAAGAGAGAGATGGGATGAAGGAAAGGAAGAAGTGAAGGGAATCCAGTTTAAGATCAAATTATGTAAGACTTTATCTTCAAATAACATTGACTAACTTGAAGCATTATTAGATAATGCAGAAGGCACTTGACATATGGGTTAAACTTTCATCTTAAAAAAATAGCAATAGTTTCACAAGGTTTTTGGTTTTATTTATTAATTTATTTATTGTAAACTCTTCTATTAAGTGACTTTAAGTATTCAACTTAGGTTGAGCCCTTATCTAAACTGACAAGGAGGATATTCCCAGCTTCCCAAGAGCCTGGGTGGAGGATGCCCTCTAGACAGGAAATGAACCAGCTAGCTACCTTGTGAATGTCTCCCTTACCCAGGGGCAAAAGTAACCCTCTTTCTATCATGCGCCATTTGAACAGGTAAGAGCCATTGGGAGTATCAGTTGGTAATAGCCTGGAAGTCAGGGAGGGATTAGAGAGCTGGCTCTCCTAACTGTCCGGAGCCCAGCCTTGTGTGGGGTGGACCAAGCATCTCATCTAGCTTCCATCTCTTTCTAGGTCACTAGGTCACACCGAAGGGCACCAAATCCTATCAGCTGCTCCACTCAGCCTTGCCCATCAATTGCTGTCGGCTTGTGGTATTTAACTTTATTTGCTCTTGTGGGTTATGGTATTTGAAAGAGACACACATCATACTGTGAGGGGCTGTTGAGTTTTCTAGGTCCTCATCTGCTGCTGGTTTGCTTTAGAGATCAGTAATGTAGAGGGTGGTTGTTCTTCTGTGCCTGGGGTCCTGGAAAGAGAGTTAGCAAAGTTTCATAATTAACAAGGGTTCAGGGAATCAGACTTCTGCCTTGAACTTAAAGCAAATGAGGTATCAGTTCAGAGACGAGTTGGATGCTCTGCTGAGGCTTTGTGTGGGTTCAAGTGTTCAAAAATACATAGCTTCTAAAAAAATAAAAGCTGTAGCATCCGCTTCAAATTGGCTCCTGAGGTGTTCTTTTGAAAACTGGCTCAGGTCACACAGGGCAGGAAGAAGAAGAAGGAAAAACTGGGTTATGCTTGATTTAATTCACTTCAGCTTTCAGGATGAAAGTTAAGTCAAAGTTAGTGTCTGCCATTTTTTGACAGCTAGGTGAGCAGAGAAGAACAGTGCTTTCACAGGGTAGAGATTCGGAGTGGTTGATGGAAAAATAACCCCCACGACTTGAGGGGGTGTGGTCTAGACCACGTCACATCATGTCACACAATTGATGACTATCTAATGCTCTTATGTAGATCAATAAAGCGAACTATGCATTTCTAAATAGACATTATATTGATATTTAACCTAAAGATTGGATACTATCTTGCTCTAAGCACAGCTGTGAGACTGAGTGTGGAGGTATACAATCGATAGACTCAGGGGGCCTAAGCAGGAAGGACACAAGTTCAAAGCCAACCTGAGCTACATAGGGAGATGGTGCAAAAAACACACAAACAAAATCAACACAGTAAACTAGCTGATATTCAGTCAGTTGATTATTGTGTTATTTGTTATGGCCAACAGCTGGTTTGTCTATATTTAAATTAACAAGTGCTTAATTTTAAAAAGCTACTTGTTTAAACAATTTAAAAATGTTCAGATTTCCATGTTTATACTCTGAACATGAGAAATTCATATTTTAAATTGTTTTATTTTCTATGTATGTGTGCTCTGCCCACATGTACGTCTACACATCACATGTGTGCCTGGTGTTCTTGGAGTCCAGAAGGAGTCAGGCTCTATAGAATTATGGATAATTGTGTGCTAACATGTGGGTTTTGGTAATGGAACTCAGGTTCTCTGGAAGGCAGTTGGTATTATTAAATGCTGAGCCATCTCTTCAGTGCCTAATTAAAAAAAAACTTATCTCCTAGCTCACCGCCACAGTCATTGGTCATGTGGGAGTAACACCCCCACATGTGGCCTAGATACACCTTCAGAGTTGCCCCTTCTTTTATGAAAGAAAAGAGAGTGGGATGTTGGACTGTAGAAATCCTGGGGTGTTTGGCCACACCCCCAGAACCCAGAGACCTAACATGCAGTCTCTATGTAACCTGCATGCTAGGTCACGTAAGGCATGAGACTAATAGGCCTCTGCCTCAAGATTTACATATTTATGAATTACCTAAAGGCCGGGGAGTAGATATCTAAATTTTCATCTCCATAGCCCCTCCTTTTTCCCCCGCTCCCCAATTATAATGGAGCCCCTCCTGGCACTTTGTGGGAGAGCACCACCATTCAGATACATCATCATGGTCAAAATTGCTATCTCTTGGGTTTCAAAAAAAAAAAAACTTATCTCCATTTTCTGTTATTGTAAGAGCATATAAAAACATCTACAACCCTATCTTTTTAAGCCTTTAGCTTATCTGAAAGCATTTAAATATTCAATAAAAATAATAAATTGCAGTTTATCTTAAGAGCATCTTGATAATTCTGTCACCAATTTAGTGCAAAACGTTTTGTGTCCTGTTGTAGTTTATGTGCATGCTAAATTTCTGGGTAGAAAAATACTAGGCATAGGAATATAAAAATAGCAAATTTTACTTTTTTTTTTTTAAATGTGAGTTTTGTTTTTGGAGATAATCTTATTATGTAGTCCCGGCTGGCCTAGAACTCACTGTGTAGACCAGGCTGCTCTCAAACTTACAGTAATCTCCCTGCTTCTGCCTTCCACGTGCTGAAATTACATACAGGTGTGCATCACCATGAAGTGGAAATTTCTGGGTTCTTTGGAGACTCAGTTGTGTCATGTGATATTGTTCTGGAAACTGTCTTATGAGAGGATGTCTTACTGAAGCAGACACACGAGAGGATGTTTTGCTGAGAACAGACACATGGCATTTTTCTGGAAGCTGCCTAGTGAAAGGGCAGGTGATGTTTTGCTGGAGCAGACACCTGAGAAGACACGTGATGTTTAGAAAGGGTGTAAGTATAACCCAACAGACAGTGGACAGTGCTCTGGCATTGGTTCATCCTATCCCTCTTTGCTTGTCGTCATTGGGCTTTGCTGACACTGGTCCTTGCTGACTGATGACACCCTGGCATTGCTTTGCCTTCTTTGCTGCTGATAATTGATTGTTGTGACTCTGTAGAGAGAAAAGCATCAGAGAACTTCCGGTAGTATTCCAGCAGTTTCTTGCCACGTCTGCAGACTCAGGCAGAGCCTCTTGGTTTCTTCTGGAAACCAAGGACTGCCTTTGCTGATTTGTGAATAGCACTTACTGGCAGATGGAGCTTCCGCTGCTGATTCTCGTGAACTGAACTGCTGATATCCTGACAAAGACGATTGGAATGGCCCCAAAGAACTATTTCTAAACAGATCCACATCCCCCTTTGTCCTATTAACCTTTCTTTTCCACTACCTCTGGTGGGTGGTGGGCTAGAAGGAAGGTTTCAGCATTTAAGAACTCTTATTAAAGTAGGTTTTGAAAACTCTAAGCCTACATTGCCATGCCCAGCTAATAGAGACTCTTTAAGTTATAGTACTTATATACGATTATTCTGTTAAGAAGAAAAAAGGAAAGAGAGAGAGAGAGAAAGAGAGAGAGGGGGGGAAAGGGGGGGGAGGGGGGGGGGGGGAGAAAGAGAGAGAGAGAGAGAGAGAGAGAGAGAGAGAGAGAGAGAGAGAGAAACAGTACAATAACAAGATGAAAACTGTATGAACAAATGTGCTTTCAAATAATCGTAAACTGCAACTGCACCCGGCAAAAAATAAATCATTTTTTTTTGCAGTAAATTTCAGTGACAGAATTGGAAGGCTTTTAGAACACACATTGAAAACTCCGTCTTAAATAAGAGTAATTTGCTCTGGGTCTATAACACAAGGCAGCTTCACATGTTTTTATGGTAGTTCATTTGATTACTTTTTTTTAACCCACTTAGGCAAGCTCACATGACAGAGTAGCCTGAAAGTGTTCCGACCATCTCAGAGCTGGCTGACCTCTTCTCAAAGAGACCAGGGGAGACAGTTTGTTTTAACAGAAGTTTTTTAAATCACCTGAGGTAATGTCTCAGGAAGAAGTCGCTGTCTTCAGTAGTTGAATTATTCCTGTGCAAAGTTTAGTCCCCAGTGAAAAGTTTCAGTTGTAAAGTGTGGCATGATAAATGCACTGGAAAACACCTTAAAATGCAGGTCACGAGGAGGGTACTCAAAGAAGACTTTATGAATGGTGACCAGCGTTTGCATTAAATGTTACTCTTAGGTATCAATAACTTATAACAGAATCTCCCAAGCTAGAGAATACACCAATCAGAAATAGGGTCCTCCTATAACATAAAAATAAACAAGCAATAGCCAGGCAGTGGTGGCGCAC
The DNA here is from genome assembly GCF_004785775.1 of Grammomys surdaster. Lineage (NCBI taxonomy): Eukaryota > Metazoa > Chordata > Mammalia > Rodentia > Muridae > Grammomys > Grammomys surdaster. The sequence continues at coordinate 13,517 of NW_021627617.1, read as the reverse complement.
GCCTTTAATCCCAGAACTTGGGAGGCAGAGGCAGGCGGATTTCTGAGTTCGAGGCCAGCCTGGTCTACAGAGTGAGTTCCAGGACAGCCAGGGCTACACAGAGAAACCCTGTCTCAAAAACAAACAAACAAAACAAAACAAAACAAAAAAAGCAACAACAACCCCCACCCCCAGTAACTGTTGAATCAGCATTTGGTTATTCTTTTTAAAAATTATTTATTTATTTATGTATATGAGTATACTGTAGTTGTCTTCAGACAGACCAGAAGGTATCAAATCCCATTACAGATGGTTGTGAGTCACCATGTGTTTGCTGGGAACTGAACTCAGGACCTCTGGAAGAGCAGTCAGTGCTCTTAACCACTGAGCCACCTCACCAGCCCTAGTTATTTCTTTTTCTTGGATGAAACAAAGCTTATATATCAACAAAGAGCCAGCATGGGTGGTTCTAGACCCAGGCCACTGGCAGTTTTCCACTGATCACTTTATGACTGGACATAAAATTGCTTGCTGTGCAGCAGCAACCCTGTCATCGTCTCCTGCAGACAGGACAAACTGGTCAAGGTGTGGAATTTGGCTAACGGAAAGCTAAAGACCAACCACATTGGCCACACTGGCTATCTGAACACAGTGACCGTCTTCTCTCCAGATGGATCTCTCTGTGCTTCTGGAGGCAAGGATGGCCAGGTTATGCTGTGGGATCTCAAGGAAGGCAAGCACCTTTATACGTTAGATGGTAGGAACCTCATCAATGCCCCAGCTGCTTCTGGTTCTGTGCTGTCACCAGCCAGTCTTGGGATCCAGATCTGAGACTTGAAGGGCAAAATCATTTGTATATGAACTGAAGAAAGAAGTTATCAGCACCTGAAGCAAGGTAGAGCCACCCCAGTACCTCTCTGGTACGGTCTGCTGATGGCCAGACTTTGTTTGCTGGCTATACAAACAACCTAGAGCAAGTATGGCAGGTGACTATTGGTACCCGCTAAAAACGTATGACAGTTTTACAAATAAAACTGGCTTTCTGAAAGGAAAAAAATAAATAAATTGCTTGTTGTGGTTGTAGTATTAGGGATTGATCCTAAGTCCTCATGCATACAAAGGCAAGTGTGGCGCCACCGAGCTACAGGCCTAGCCCCTTACTGGAAGCAAGATTATTTTGACTAATTAATATTGCATGCACTGTTGCCTTTCCATGGAAAGAACAGGTCATGAAACTGAGGAATAGCAGAATGATTTTTTCTTGCTCAGGTAAAAGTTGTTTTATTTCAATAGAATCAGTGGATTCTCTCTATCAGGAGTTGGATCTCGGAAGTCCCAGTTAAAAGGGTAGAATATGCCTCTGCTGTGGGACAGAGGGCCCCTAAGTCTCCTGATACCGTGTCATCTAATGTACAGTGTCCATTGAATTACTAGCTTTAAGAGAATGAACAAGGCTTGACTGGAGTTGGGGACACTTCAGAAACAGATAAACATTACTGACCACAGAAAACACTTTCTTTGCTTCTTGAGGGGAAAAGAAGTTTGCATTATTTGGTTTTGTTTTGTGCAAAAGCAGCCATACTGACGAAACTTCCTGTGGTGGGCTTACGTGTGTGGAGAAAACAAATCCGAGGATGTTTTGCAATTATTTTGTGACTTTTGTGCTGTGGTAATTCTGCTAGTCTCTTGTGTTTCGTGATTAAATGTTTGGCTGCTACTGTCAACCTGGTGATCATGCAATGTTTAAGAGTCTTTTCTTGTATCATGAGAAAGAATAACAATAGCCCAGGGAATTGGATCCAGCATCTTTGTCTGTTAGCTTCCTTTACACCTCCGGGATTCAATGATGCTAGGCCTCTCTCTTTTAGGGATCCTGGAAGAATTCCTCTCAGAGAAATAGCGTGGGTGTTAGTAGATGATGTCAGGTCTTTGTTTCTATACCGTGTTATAAACTAGAATGCTGAATTTTCCAGCTTTTACAAAACGACATGTTTTGATCGTGAGTCCCTTGAGTTTAGTACTTGTTTGGGGGGTTTTATTTTCCCTCCCTGATCCAGTCTGAAGTTCTTTGTCTGCAATTCAATCTCTATTGCTTTAATCATTTTGGATTGTACCAGTGGCTTCTCGCTAATAAAAGAAAACTGGGGAGCCGGGCTTGGCATAGCCAAGCCTCTTCAGCTGCAGTAAGACTTTACATATGAATTGTTTGCCCACAAAAGGGTCCACTGTCAGATTAAATTAATGAGCTGCATGTTTTAATCATTAAGGTAATAGCAATATGTGGATTCTTTGCCTCTGTTTTAATCATTTCTGTGTTTTTACCAGCTAGCTCATCAAATGCTTTCTTTTGAGATGCCGTTGTCCCATTTCACTGCAGAGAATAGTTTCTATGTGGGGTGGAAAGAAACGCTTTAGAGTTTTGAGAAACTCTAAATAGCCTCGGGGCTTAGTGAAATTTATAGCTACGTCTTTGTCCCTGAGTGCTTTATTTATTAGATGGAATTCAGAGGGACAGGTCTGTGGTCACCATTAGCAAATGGGACCAGTGTGGGGTCGGATTCTCAGACTTGAAGGCAGTTGGTGAACTTTAGGTTACTATGGGTTATTCTGGGAACCATGAACAACACTTAGACCAGTGAGTTGAAAGAGACATCACCAGGAAGCCAGCAGGGACTCGGATTGCTTTGCCTTCTCTGGAAATGGCTCCATACAGGCTTTCAACTTGCAGGTAGGTATCTGCTGGACGAACATCAGCAAGTGCGTGTGTAGTTCTCAGAAGCATCCAGGTTGAGCACATGAAAGCACGTTGCCCTCATCTGACTTTTCTAACAAATAAGCCTTGATTCAGAGAGTGGGTGGGTGAGCTTTAGCTCCACTACCTCGGGGATTTAGACGGTGCCCAAATGAAATCTACAGCCCAGGTTCGTTTCAGTTCTCTATACTGCTGGGATGAAGCCAAGCAGGTGGCTCCAGGGACTTGTAACTGAATTTGCTAAATTAAAGCAACTCTTTTAATAACGCCATGATGAGTGGAGAACATTCCCCACAGCATTCGCTCCACTACTCAAGCATAGCGTCTTGTACGCTATAGTCTTCATTAGGAGCTTCTTTGTGGCAGGGCCGGTAACACTGTGCCCTTAAGTCTTCATGACGTTGATGCTCCACAGAAAGTCTGTTGGCTTAAGGACAAGCAGAAGATCTCTTTTTCTTCCTGGAAATTGGGGCAGGAGGCTGGATTAAAGGATGTAGACTGAAAAATAAAAACGGATAGACAGGATGAGAAGGAGGAGAAGGATGAGGGAAGTAGGATCGTGAGAAAACAATGACTTGTCAAGGTTATGTACCTTCTTGGGGATGGATCCGGAACCGAGAAGACTTCGAACCAGCATTCACCGGAAGTGGGCGTAGGCTAGGTATTGTGCTGGATCTGCCGCTTCCAACATCGTGGCTGGTTGGCTAGCCTCACGGAGCTAGTGAACAATTGAAATGTGGCAAAAGAGATTGAATAACTGAATCTGAAATGTCACCCAATTTTCATTTAAAAAGCCAAGGCAGTGGAAATATTTTTTTCCTATCCAAGCCAAATTTACTGCTTCTGTAGAGCCACCTTTCACTTTAATCACTAAACTTTAGTGTCCAAAATTGAGATGTGTTATTGGTATAGGACGCATCCTAGATTTCGATAACAGATTGATGAAAAAACATAAAATGTCTTGTTAGTCATTTTTGTGTGGATTGCATATTGAAATTATGGGATATATAGATTCAAGAAAAATAGAAAGTTAAAATTGTACTCATCTATCCGTTTTCTATTATTTTTTATATAGTTACTAGAACATTTTAGTTTGGGATGGTGACTCATGCCTCTAACTGTAAGCTATAATCCAAACTCATGGAAGACAGGCAAAGGCAGGAGGATTGCTACATATCCGTGCTACAGAATGAGACGCTTTTTCAAAAAGCTATTAACAGAAAGAGGGAGGAGGGAAGGAGAGAGAAAATGTAAGCGCTGCAGGTGGCTTGGTTATCCCCAGATCGGGTGGAACTGCACTGGAGAATCCCCTTGACTCATGGAGAACTTTCCAAGTAGTCAGTCTTAAGTCTCTTCTTGTGTTCTGGGTGAGTTTCTTGTTTTAAAATATTGAAAACGGAATGCATACAATCAATTCATTTTAGGGCATTTTTCTCTCTCTCTTTCGCTTTGAGTTTTTCAACACTTTTAAAAAAATAGGTTTCTTGCACAACAATTGTACTTCTGATTTCAATTATATTTACTCTTAAAAACTGGCTTAGTCATTTTTCTCTGAGAAGTGGGTCATGTGTTTGGAATGAAATTATCAATTTGTAACCAAGATATTTGGAAACTACCAAAACATTTAAGTAAACACTGAATTTTAATATTACACTTGCCCTTCTTTCTAAATTTTGCCTAGGATTTGAAAGTCAAGTTAGCAGCTCCATAAAGGACATCTAGTTCAGGCACTATCTAGGTAAGTTCTTTCTTGTTGCTCTTTGGGAGTTGGAAGGTTTAGCACATTTTATCTGCGTTCTAACATAGGCTCAATGCAGCTGTCTGACCGTGTGAAGATGAAAGCTCACTTGTAGGAAACCTCCCGCACCAAGTTGGATGGAAGGCTCACGAAACTGCCTCAGAAACTGAAGCCACCATGGTTGTCAGTGGAAAAACCCTGCCTTTCTCCCAGCTGTAAAAGGAGTCACTGTGGTTTCACACAATTGAATTGTCAATAGAGGGCGCCAGAGGACGGGGGAAAGAAACTACAGACAACGGCTTTGGCGTATCTCTTTGGCTTAAATTACGATTTAAAAAAAAAAAAAGAAAGGGAAAAAATTGAAAAGTCACTATTTTATCTTGCAAAGAGGATATCAGTACTTCCTTTTCCATGTGTATTTCTTCTTTCCAGGCCCGAGTCTCACAGAGTGAGTCCCCAGCTAAACCCAGTGTGTGATGGGCAGGTGGTCTGTGAAGTCCAGGGAGCCTTTCTATTTTTTCCTCTTTTACCAGGGGCCACGACCCATGTTTCTTTCCCCAGTCAGAGCGTTAGACCTCTGCCCAGAAGCCTCGCTTCCACTTGCATTTTCATTATTAGCAATTTAAGCCTCCTTACTGGGAAATAAATTGACAGAACAAACACTAGAGCTCTTGCCTTGGGGGCTGTGCATCGTCAGTTTCAGGGAAAACTAGCTAGTAACATAGAGCAGCAGATGTGTAGCCTGCAGCCTGGCAGGCAACAGAGACAGTAACCCAGCAAACAACCAAACAGTTATACAGCAAAAAGTGACCTTGACAGAGCATCGTTGAAGCTGAGATCTGGAAACCACTAGGCATTAACCAGGTGGAGTAAGAGGGGTTAAAGGAGATTCCAGGCACTGTACAGGCCGAGTGCTGGGGCCTGGGGAATGAGCCAGGGAAGGAGGCTGAGAAGGAAGCACTGTGATATCATCACCATCTCAAGGTTATGGTGGGGAGTTTGGTCTTGGCTGCCTTCGTGATTCGAAGCCCTTAATAAGTGGATGATGGGATTAGATTTATGAGCCCAACTTTCAAAGTTGGGAAACAATTTAGAATTGTTCTCATTAGCTATATGCTGTAGAAGCGACGTTAAACATTTATGACATCAGACTATAACTTCTTGGGTGACTGTAGTCCTCGATGTTGCTTTATAAAAGCATGTCTAGTCTTTTATGGCATTGTGTGAGCATTCCAAGGAGACTGGCCATAGCCAGCATCATTACCTACATGTATGCATGCATAGAAAGATTCTGGGATGTAGCCAGGCCACTAACCATCATGTCTGAGGAATGAGACGGTAAGGGGTTACAATCTGAACTCCAGATGTTGCTGTGTTATTTGAAAATGTTTAAAGCAAAGCTTAATTGGTCTTCTAATTAGCAAAACTCGTAAAATCACTATCATTTCCAGTTTTTTTAAAAAAAACTTCTCAGCTGGGAAATTTGAAGGCCTTTGTGGAGCCCCAGTAATCTCTTCCTTCCATTAAGTCTCTGTGTTGGAATTCTAAGAACCTTCCTATTCGGGGACCCTCCAGCTCCAGAGAACATAGATTTCTCTCTGCAGCTCATTAGAGATGCTCAAAAAAATCAACCGTGGGACTAGCTGCAGAAACCCTCACACACCCTTTGATCTTTTTAGTAGCAAATGTGTCATTTGTAATGAGATGGTCCAGCTCTTCTTTGAGACTAAAACAGATCCACTCCGAGATGCTCCTGAGAGTCCTTGAGCTCTGGCTAGCTACCAGCCTTTCCCCAACTGATGTATCCATTCTGTCATAACCCCACCCCATGGGCATCATTTCCATGTGCTTGGTAAATAATTAGCCTGCCACCTGTGGATACAGAAAGGATTATAAATATTTCAAGTGTTGCAAGAGATTGAAACTACCTCTGTTTGATTTCACCTGCCCCTGCGAAGCTTCAGATGAAAATTCACCTTTAAGTAGGACGTGACCAGGAAGAAGCACAGCTAGAAGTAGATGCATGAAGTGATGTTTAGGCTCTTGCGATCAGAAGTGGGTCATGACAGAGCCAGTAGTGCGAATCTGTCCAAGTTAAGCTGGTACCCATGAGTCTTACCATGAAAGAAATAAAAGATGGGGGGGGGGAAGGGGATGGGGAAAGGGGATAACACCTGAAATGTAAATGAATAAAAAAAAGAAATAAAAAACTCCATCTTTCGGGAACATTTTTATGTAAAAGGAATATTTTTTAAAAATAGAACTTATTTTTAAACAAGTTTTAAGTTTGTAATAAAATAGAACAGAAAGTACAAAGTTCTTTCATATCCCCAACACACACACACACACGCACACACACACACACACATAGCCTTCCTGACTACTGATGTCCTCCACAGATTATCTTACAGCACCAGTGCTGACACTGATACCTTCTTGTCACCCTTCGTCCACAGTTTACAATATGGTTGTTCCCTCTTGTGTTGGGTACTATAAAGGTTTTGAGATAAATTTATGGCAGGCATCAGTCTCTGCATGAACACAACCGTCTCCTGACTCTGAAACATCCTCTTCACTCCACTCACTCACCTCCCCCGCCCTAACCCTCCCCACCCTCTGATGTTCTCATCAGCTTTGGGGTTTTGTTTTTTTTCCCTAGTGTCTTAGAGTTGGAATCCTGAGGAAAAGGTCAAGATCATCCCTCTCGGGAAGAGCTCTAGGAACAGAAAAGGCCCCATCCCCTACTAGCAGTGGGAAGGTTTTAGTACAAGTTAGGGACAGTGAGACCGGGGGAAGGACAGAGAGTCAATTAAAACCAACAATGCATGAAAATGCCACAAGGAAATCTGATGCTTGATAAGCTAATTTTAAAAGCAATATAAAATAGAAGGGTTTGAACAGAGGTGCCCCGCTTCAGGAGATAAGGCTACTTCCAGAGGCTATGGGTTATTAAATGAAAACCCCAGTGTCTAAAGTGGACTGCCTACCCTGTGTGTCGTTGGTTAGGGAGATCCTGAGCTTACCTCTTCCATTCCCCAGTACAGATTAATTAAAACTGCTTTTGGTTGCCTTTGAGAACCAGCTAGTATGACTGGATTGCTGAAGACATCGCATGTGTTGATCTGAGTACACAGATAAATAAACCAAGCTGGAACCAGGCTAAAGCCTTCCCGTTGCCGACTGGCCCTCACAGTGTAGAAAGGTGCTGTAGGATTTAGGGCAAGACCTGTCATCATTCATCTTACTCAGCTGTTGACCCCAGATGCAACACCACCAATCACCAGGCAACATGCTCGCTGTCACAATGGCAGCCAGTCTGTTATAGGGCTAACCAATCAGTCTCATTGGAATCAAAGTCTGATCCACACTAGAGGATTCACCTCTAGTACTGTAAACTCCGTCGAAGCCCATGGCTGTGGGAATCATAGGCCTTAGTGGAGAAGCAGCTGCTGTTTTGCTAAATGAACATGATGAGCCCATCAAATTGCCTTTTAAATAATTGGGTTTGTGTCCATAGACTAGTGCTTGCTGTCTGCCTTGGGCAGAGCAGCTTTTATCATTCAGGTCAGAGGTACCTGGTTATCATGAGAGTAAGTGATGGCTGAATGCTAGCCATAAGTGGGGCATCCATATCACCACCTCAGAGGTTCAGGGAACATTGTAGAAGAAAGGCAGGGGCATGTAAGAGCTAGAGGAAGTAGAAGAGGGTGTGGGATGCTGACTTCTGGCCATAATAAAGCCACTGCACCCCGGCACCCAGGGAAGCCTGCACAAGACTGTGCCTGTCAGTATCCTTCTGTGGAAGGGAGTGGAGGTCACGAGGTCCACCATTTCCAGAGTTATATTTCTACTGTTAAGATAAAACACCACAACCAGAAGCAACATATAGAAGAGTTTATTTGGGCTTACGGTTCCAGAGGGTTAGAGTCCAGAGCAGCAGAGCAGAAGCATAGCAATGGGAACAGGAAGCTCTGGGCTCATATTTTGAAAAGTAAGCACCAAGCAGGGAGAGTGAACTGGGAGGGGCAGGTGGCCTTGAAACCCTCAAAGTCCATCCCCAGAAACATACTTCCTCCGGTGAGGCCACATCTCTTCAGCAAACAGCACTACCAGCTGGAGCCCAGGTACTCAGACATCGGTCTCACGGCTCACTCTCATTCAGACTGCCACAGTACCTGTCAATACTACAAGTAACCTTAGACTATTTTGCAGTGTGCTAATTTTATTTAAAAGTAGATGCAATCAGCTTCCCAAGCCTTCTTTATTAGAGGCTCACCTTTAAAAATACATACCATCTCTTATTACTTAAGCCACATTAACGGCTGACAGGTGGCTGCCACACATTTTTTGGTAAAGTGCCAGCAACGAAGATTTCTGGCACATCTGTCAGTTCAATTAGTTCCTTAGGCTGGATTGCCACGAAGGTTGAGTTCTGAGGTCTAAAGGTAAGTAGATGCATTTAAATTCCTGATACATTTCCCCAAACTATACCAGGATACACTTTCCTACATTCAAACCAACAGAAAGAAATGAAACTTTTCCTCACTGCCAATTTCTTAGGTAAAATAAGTTTTAGGGTTTTTTGTTTGTTTGTTTGTTTGTTTGTTTTTACTTAAAATATAGTTTGATTTTTATCTCAATGCTGATCACATAGGCCTAGGTGGCTCATGAAAATCCAGTGAGCTGTGTATTTATGATATACACACTAAGTATTAGCCTTTGAGAGGGACCTTCTCTGTAGCAGGGAGACAGATGACACACTGTGAACCCCGATATTGTATTATTTACTAAAAAAAAGTTTCTAGTTATGGTATGTCTCAGCCTTTAGCACGTATCTTTAATCCCTCTGGCTGGAATACAAACAGGCCCTTAGTATACACATTTAATAGCAAACAATGCAGGTAAAGTTAGTTTGTAGAAGGAAGTACCCATGTTTGAAAGTGCTATATAATTGAGAGGCAGACAAAGTGACGAATCAGAGAAAGATTTGACAGAATAGGATATGCCCAACTCTCATGAGAAGAAAGAGACAAGGGAAGCTACTTAAGGGAGAGCAAGGCAGAGAAAGTTTTACTGAGACAGTTGTGCAGAGATGGGCTGCGGAGAGAGAATAAGCTAGACACAGGTGAAACAGAACAAGCCAGAGAATGAGAAGGAGCCAGAAGGTTAGAACAGATTGCTAAAGTTAATATGAGGCCTACAGAGCAATTAATTAGAACTGAGAGAAACTAGATTGAATTAGTCAGCTTGGAGAGGAGTTTGAACCAGAACCTCGGAGTTGAACAAGCCAGCCAGAGCTCAGAAAAAGCTAGAAAGGATGAGCTTAGTCAGCATTAAGTCTCAGAGGTTGAAAACAGGCTTCCAGGACTAGGCACAGGCTGGTAGATAGAGGCAATAAGCCTCCAAGACAATTACTACAGGAGAATAAAAGTTACTGTTACAGTCCTGGACTGAGTAAAAAGGAGAATTTGAGCTGACCACAGGCAATCATTGTCCTCTTCTTCCTGACTGAGGCCAGCTGCTTCAGGCTTTTGCTGCCTTGACTCCCCCAACATAATGGATGGTATCCTCAAACTGTGAGTAAAGCAAACCCTTCCTTCCCTAAGTTACAGGGCATTTTATCTAACAGCAGGAGAGAGAATCAAGACAGTGCTGAGACCTTGGTTATTCCTTTCCAATGAATCTAAGTCCAGAATCCAGCCTTTCTAATTGTCCTTTGGTACAATGAAAAAGTAATATATACTCAGTTTTATTATACATTCATGGTCCTTCAATCATGTTTCTGTGAATTATAATAAGCCCCTTGTATTTATCATTTTTGGATGAATACAAATTGGTAGTGTAATTTGTATAACCAACCATGGAAACCCCTGATGGTTATTCTCATAAACCAACCACCCCACCCCTACTTAACTGTGGTCTCTCTGGACAGTCTGAGAGTGATGATGACCTAGGGGGTTCTTTCTTCTCCATTTCCCAGAATGTTCTCTAAAAGCCCTTGTCCAGATGTTAATGTGGCCTTACAGTCTCAGCATTGCCAATTTTCTTCTCTTTAATGAACAAACTGGGTAGAATGAAGGGAATTGTTCAGGGACATTGTGGTTTTTTGCTCTTCTAAGCTGAGCTGGATTTGGCCGACACCATCAGTGACCAGAGTCACTGCCATTTGTCAGTTGTGGGTGGCCTATGCTAGTGGCCTTCTGTTCTCAGTGGACAGGTAGCCCATCTGGAGCTTATTGGCTAACTCAAAAGAGAATTCCAAAATGCAACGGAGTCAGAGCCCAAACCTCCTACTAATGTAGGAGTCTGGGTCTCTTGGGGAGAGTGACTTGAGAACGTTTCTAGTGGTATGGCCTAATGAATAGACTTTTCTGAAGCACAACCTTCGCCAAAAATTGAGATTAAAAAGAAAGAAAAAATTCCTAGGGTCCAGCATGGTAATTCATGCCTGGAAATCCACAGTGCCGGAGGCTGAGATAGAAAGATCCAGGGTTGGAGGTTACTCTGGATTAGATAGTAGGTGAAGTGAGAATTTCTGGTTTCTTTGGAGATTCAGTTGAGGGGATGTTTTGCTGAGGCAGACATGTAAGAGGATGTTTTGCTGAAGCAGACATGTAAGAGGATGTTTTGCTGAGAACAGACACGTGGTGTTTTTCAGGAAACTGTGTGGTGAAAGGGCATGTGATGTTTTGCTAGAAAGGATGCTTAAGAGGACATGTGATGTTTGGAAAGGGTATAAGAATAACCCAACAGACAGTGGACGATGCTCTTGCATTGGTTTGCCTTGCAACTCTTTGCTGGGCTTCGCTGATGCTGGTCTTCACTGATGACACTCTTGCATCTGATGACACTTTGCTTTCTGTCTTCACTGGTCTTCACTTGTCTTGACTTCATAGAGAGAAACGCACCAAAGAACTTCTGGTGATATTTCGGCTGCTTCCTGTTGCTTCTGTGGGCTCATGCGTTCATGCCGATAAGCAGAACCTCATGATTTCTTCTGGATGGAGCCACTGATGCTGATTTGTGTTTGGTGTTTGCCGAGTGGACAGAACTGCCACTGCTGATTCATGTTTGGTGTTTTAGTAGTGGACTGGACTGCTGACAACGAAGACTGAAATCACCCCAAAGAACTATTTCTAAACAGGTCCACAACCCCTGTTTCCTATTAGCATTTCTTTTCTCCTACCTCTGGTGGGTGGTGTGCTAGAAGGGAGGTTGAATCATTAAAGAACCGTAGTTAAAGTAGGCTTTGAAAATCTAAGCCTACAAGTAAGTTTAATTATATAGTAACTTGAACTATATAGTAAGATCTTGTAAAGATTTTTTTAAGGGCTCTAAACACTTCTCTGGCAGGCCACTTATAGCAAAACTCTTCATGAAGATATTGAATTTAAATCGCTACCATCTCTAAGAGAAAAAAAGGTAAGTTGTTTAAAACATAAACATTATAACAAAATATCAGGGGCTATAACATGAACAGTAGGGTATGGACTTGCTTCTTCTTCCTGGGCTGTATAGAGACTGATCAGAGTGGATAAATAAGACAGGGTGGAAAAAATAGAAGACATGGAAGGACTATGTTAGAAGTAGTCAAAAACAGTTGTAGTTTTAGACCAGAGCAATAAAAACAAACACACCTCTTGGTTTTATTTATCAGTTTCATCTAAACATGTAAATGTGTAGACAGGTCAATCTAGTTTCAGTCAGCTCAGTGTTAAGCTTCTGTAGCATCCTCCTATGGTCTAGGCAGTATCAATTTTGAAATATAGACTAAGATTGTTCATATAGCAGGAACAGTGCAGAATCAAGCTGCCCCACTGTGGAGCCTGACCAGATCCAAGCAACAGAGTGAACAACTGTCCTGCCATTATCCAGGAGTCTCACACACAACATTTTTCTCTGCAGTTCTGATCACAGATGGGAGGCAGGCAATACCCCAGCTGTAGACTCAGAGCACCCAGGATTTAGCTCCTGGCTTTCCTACTTATCAGTGGTGTGACTCTGGACAGGTGACTCTAACTTGCTGAGCTATTGTTTCCTCATCTGTGGAATGGCAACTGTCACCACATGCCTGGCAAGCTGTGGAGGATCGTATGAGATACAGTTGATAAGAAAGTGGTTAATGGGTATCTTAGCAAATGCTTTCTAGGCTGACGTCACATCCTCTCTCCTCTCAAGGAGCTGTATGTTCTGCATAGCCTGTCAGTTGAGACTGTTATCTCTTTAGCTGAGTACCCATTCAATATATTTTAAAATGCTGTTCTTTGTGCATACAGAAAAGGAGGCTTTCTCTGTGACAAGGGTGACTGGAACAGAGAGAAATAATCTCTTCTACCTGTTTGTCCTCTGAAGTGGAAACTTCTAGTTCTTTGCAAAGTTAGTTATGCCAAAGGTTGTTTTCTGGGGCACACAGGTGAAAGGATATTTTACTAAGATGAACACGTGAAAGACTGTCATCCTGAAGCAGATACAGGTGAAAGAATGTTTTGAAATAGCAAACACGTGGAAAGACCTGTGATGAAGGAGTATAAATATGACCCCATGGACAGTGGGTGATGAGCACTGAGCCTTGGTTTGGTTTACTCCTCTGCTTTATTCTTCACTAACAACACACATGCATTGGATCCCCTCACATAGCGCTGTTGAACTCAACTTGTGATAATGCCACCATTGAGAGAAGGTCACCCAAGAACTGCTCATGGGGTTCCTGAGGCAGCTTGCCACACTTCCTTAGGCCAGTTGGCTAGCCTGGTGGTTTCTTCAGGATTATACTACAGCTGCCTGGTGTCTGCTTGCCTAGAGGACTGGTCTGCAGCTGCTGAATAGTATTTGGTGTTTGCTATAGGACTGAACAGAAGATCAAGCTCATCCCCAAAGAACTATTGCTGAACAGGTCCACTTACCTGGGTGGTGGCCTAGAGAAGAGGTTGAACCCTTATAAAAAGTTGCAAAAAATGTATGCCTCATTCTTTCTTCTTTTCCTCCCTCCCTCTCCCCTTCATCTCTCTCTCTCTCTCTCTCTCTCTCTCTCTCTCTCTCTCTCTCTCT